>NW_007247357.1:184602-212713 GCF_000164805.1 Carlito syrichta
AGCCTCGACCTGCTGGGCTCCAGCAATCCTTCTGCCTCAGCCTTCCGAGTAGCTGGAACTTGAAGCGCGCGCTACCGCGCCCAGCTGATTTTTTGATTTATTGTAGAGATGGTCTTGCCAAGTTGCCCAGGCGGGTCTTGAACCCACGGGCTCAGGCAATCCATTCACCTCGGCCTCCCGAAGCACTGGGATTACAGGCTGAGCCACCGAGCCCGGCCGGATAGCTCATTTTAAGAAGGGGCAAGACAGTGTTGAAGATAAAATCCACAGTGGCAGATCATCAACTTGCAAGGAAAAATTAATCTTGTTCATGCTCTAATTGAGGAAGACTGACAATTAACCAACAAACAATTAATCACACCATGGATATAGTAGTTTGTTTGGATTATACAATCCTGACTGAAAAATTAAAGCGAGCCGGGCTCACTTTCCAATTGCTGAGTGCCAAAACCATTGTGCTCAGATCTGCTGCAAACAAGAATGACAGCTTTCAATGAAAATTTTAAACAAATGATCCTGAAGCATTTCTTCAATGAATTGCAAAAGGAGATGAAATATGGCTTTCCTAGTATGATTCTGAAGGCAAAGCACAACCAAAGCAATGGCTTCTAAAAGGTAGAAGTGTTCTAGTCAAAGCAAAAGTGGACTGGTCAAGGCCAGAGGTCATGACAACAAATTTTGGGGATGCTTAAGGCATTTTGTTCATTGACTCTCTGGAAGGTCAAAGAACAATAACATTTGCTGACTATGAGAGCGTTTTGAGAAAGCCAACACTTTAGCCAAAGAGCATCCACGAAATCTTCACCAGAGAGTCCTTTTCTGTCACGACAATGCTCCTCTTCCCTATTCCTCTCATTAAACAAGGGCAATTTTGCAAGAGTTTTGGTGGAAAATCCTATTTGGCTCCTTCTGACTTCTTTTTGTTTCCTAATCTTAAATAAAACCTTGAAAAGAACACCCATTTTTTCTTCAGTTATTCATGTAGAAAAAGACTGTTTTGACATGGCTACATTTCCAGGACCCTTAGTTCTTTAGGAATGAACTAACTGGCTGGTGTCATTGCTTACAAAAATGTTTTGAACTTGCTGGAGCTTATGTTGAGAAATAAAGTTTATATTTAAAAATTTTAATCTTTCAATTCTATGTTTCTACAAACTTTTGAAGTCCCCTTGTATATCTTCCCACCTATTTATAGAATGACCCCCACCATTTCTACATTTATTGAATAAATAATTATTTAGTGCTTGTCATGTATGTGTCAGGCTTTGACCTAGTCCCCAACCCCCAAATAGTGAACACCTACCCACCTATCCAGCAGGTAGTTTTCTTTTTAATTTTTAATTTTAAAGATGTGGGGAATAATTCTGGGTTAGGTATACAAATGTTCATTATGCAGGTACCCTTGTTGTTGAGGTGTGCCTTGCCCCCGACCCAGCAGTTTGCTACTACTACTACTGCCAATCCCACCCCACCCTCTCCTGGCAGTTTCCCACTACTGCCAATCCCTTTCTTATAGTATTATGATAATTGTTCAAGGTCCACTTATGAATGAGAACATGTGGTACTCAGGTCTTTGTTTCTGTGATAGATCATTCAGTATTATAGCCTCTGAGTCTTCCAAGTTGCTGTGAAGTTCATAATTTTGTCCTTCTTTATGGCTGTGTAATATTCCATTGTGTATATGTACCACATTTAAAAAATCCAGTCCTCTTTCAGTGAGCATCCCACTTAGTTCTATATATTTTTGCTATTGTGAATAATGCTGCAATAAACATGCATGTGCGGGTATCTTTTTCACAGAGTGATTTGAGCTCCTCCAGATATATTCCCAGCAGGATTGCAGAGTTGTATGGAAGGCTAATTTTTAGATCTTTTAGGAATCGCAAACTGTTTTCCACAGAGACTGTACTAGTTTACACTCCCAACAACAGTGTAGAAGTGTCCCCTATTCACCGCATTCTCTTCAGCATCTGTTGTTTTTTGAGTTATTGTTGATGGCCATCCTGACTGGAGTTAGGTGATATCTCAGTGTGGTTTTAATTTGCATTTCTTTGATGACTAGTGAGGAAGAACATTTTTTATGCATCTGTTGGCTGCTCATATGTCTTTTTTTGAGAAGTGTTTATTCATATCTTTGGCCCACTTTGTAATAGGGCTGTTTGCTTTTTTCTTTTTAGAACGTTTGAGATCCATGTAGATCCTAGATGTCAGGCCTTTGTCAGGCATACAGTTGGCAAATATTTTTTCCCAGTCTGTGGGCTGTCTCCCTACTCTCTTGATGGTTTATTTGGCTTTGAAGAAGCTTGTCAGTTTGATGAGGTCCCACTTATCTGTCTTATTTCTTATGGCATGGGCACTTGGGGTTTTGATCAGGAATTGGTTGCCAGTTCCAATTTCCATAAGAGTGTCTCCTGAATTTTCTAAGGTTCTTATAGCTTGAGGTTTTATGTTTAGGTCTCTGATCGATTTAGAGTTGGTTTTTGTGAATGGGGATAGGTCGGGGTCTTGTTTTACTCTTCTGCATGTGGTCAGCCAGTTTTCCCAACACTGTTTACTAAATAGGTTCTCCTCTCCCCAGTGGTTGGTGGTAGAGGCTTTGTTGAAGGAGAGTTGGTTGAGAAATTGAAGTTTTGCTTCTAGAATCTCAATACTGTTCCATTGGTATATATGCCTGTTCTTGTACCAGTACCAGGTTGTTTTGATTATTATAGCTTTATAATAAAGTTTAAAGTCTGAGAGTGTGATACCTCCCACTTTTTTTTTTTTTTTTTACTGAGGATTGTTTTGGCTGTTCGTGGTCATTTATGTTTCCATATGAATTCTTGTATTGTGTTTCCAGGTCTGAGAAGAATGCTGTTGGTACTTTGATGGGTATTGCGTTAAATCTGTAGATTGCCTTAGGTAAAATGGACATCTTAACAATGTTGATTCTTCCAGTCCATGAGCATGGAGTATTTTTCCACTTGTTTGTATCATCTTTGATTTCTTTGAGCAGTGTTTTATAGTTTTTATTGTAAACATCTTTCACATCTCTGGTTAGGAAGATGCCAAGGTATTTCATTTTTATTTTTGTGGCTATTGTCAATGGGATTGTGCTTTTTATATGGGTTTCTGTTTGTTTATTATTGTTGTATAGAAATGTGATTGTCTTTTGCACATTTATTTTATACCCTGAGAGTCTTTCAAAGTCCTTTATCATTGCAGGGAGGTTTTTGACAGATTCTCTTGGGTTTTTGAGGTATAGAATCACATCGTGTGCAAAGAGGGATAACTTAACTTCCTCTTTTCCTATTTGAATATCCCTGGTCTTCTTCTCTTGTCTGATTGCTCTAGCTAGGACTTCCAAAACTATGTTGAACAGGAGGGGTGAGAGTGGACATCCTTGTCTTGTTCCAGTTTTCAGGGGAAATGTTTCCACTTTCTGTCTGTTTAGCAGTATGCTGGCTGTGGATTTCTTGTACATGGCTCTTACAATTTTGAGGTATGTTCCATCTATGCCTAGATGTTTGAGAGTTTATCAAGAAGGGGTGCTGGATTTTATCAAAAGCTTTTTCCGCATCTAATGATAGAATCATGTGGTTTTTGATTTTTATATCTGTTGATGTATTTAATTACATTTATGGTCTTACAAACGTTAAACTAGCCCTGCATCCCAGGGATGAAGCCTACTTGGTCGTGGTAGATGATTTTTGAGGTGTGTTGTTGAATATGGTTTACTAGGATCTTGTTGAGAATTTTAGCATCTATGTTCATCAAGGATATTTGCCTGTGGTTCTCTTTCTTTGTTGGATCTTTACCTGGTTTGGGTATCAATGTGACGTTAGCTTCATAACATGATTTGGGAAGAGTTCCATCTTTCTCAATTGCCTGGAAGACTTTCAGTAGGGTTGGTATCAGTTTCTTCTTGTATATTTTGTAGAATTCTGCGGGAAAGTCATCTGGTCCAGGGCTTTTTTTTTTTTGTAGGTAGTTTTCTTACAACATAGTCAATTTCCTGGGTTGTTATTGGTCTATTTAGGATCTTGATTTCTTCTTCTTTCAACCAGGAAGTTTGTGTGATGTCAGAAAGTCCTCCATTTCCTTTAGGTTTTCAAGTTTGTTTCCCTGTAAGTGTACATAGTAGTTTCTGATAATCTTTTGTATTTCTTCAGGGTCAGTTGTGACTTCATCTTTTGTGTTTCTGATTGTGTTTATTTGGGCTTTTTCTCTCTTTTTCTTGGTCATTCTAGCTAGGGGACTGTCAATCTTGTTTATCCTTTTAAAGAACCAGTTTTTTGTTTCATTGATTTTTTACACTTTTGTCTTCCATGTCTCTAATTTGGGCTTTTATTTTAGTGATCTGGATTCTTCTGGTGAAGTTAGGGTTTTGGTGGTCTTGCTTTTCCAGCTTCCTTAGGTGACTTGTTAGGCCGTTAACTTGTGATCTTTCCATTTTCTTCATGTGTGTTTGTAGCAATATGAATTCCCCTCTTAGTACTGTTTTCATGGCATCCCAGAGGTTTTGGTAAGATGTTTCTTCATTTTCATGTTTCCAGGTATCTTTTAATCTCTGTTTTGATTTCCATGTTGACCCAGGAGTTGCTTAGCATCATGCTGTTTAGTGTTCATGTCTTTCTGGGTTTTGGGAGAACTTTGTTGGTGCTGATATTTATTTTTATTTTCCTGTGGTCTGAGAAGGTACATGGCAGAATTTCTATCTTATGAAATTTGTTTATGCTTGATTTATGGCCAAGGATGTGGTTGATCTTAGAGTACGTTCCATGTGGTGATGAGCAGAATGTATATTCTGTGGTCGTTGGGTGGAATGTTCTGTAGGTATTGATTAAGTACATTTGGTCATTGAGGTCTGGATCTCCTTGCTGATTTTTTGTCTTAATAATTTGTCTAGGGTTGTGAGTAGGGTTTTAAAGTTCCCAGCTATGATAGTGTTAGAGTCAATATCTTTTTTAAGTTTGCCTACAAGCTGCTTTATGAAAGTTTGTGCTCCTATGTTGAGTGTATATATGTTTAGGATGGATATTTCTTGTTGATGGATTGAACCTTTTATCATTATATAGTGACCTTCTGTATCTTTTAAAATTTTTGATAACTTAAAGGGTATTTTGTCTGATATTAAGATTGCAATTCCTGCTTTCTTTTGTGTTCCATTCGCCTGGAATTTTGTTTCCCATCCTCTTACTTTGAGACTGTGAGTGTTCTTTCTGGTGAGATGAGTCTCTTGGAGACAATGTATTGTTGCCTCATGATATTTTAACCATTTTTCCATTCTATGTCTTTTCAGTGGTGCATTTTGTACATTCACAATCAGGCTGATTATTGAAATGTGAGTTTATGTCTGTCATGAGGTTCTTATAGAGTTGTTGTTGTTGCTATTTGTTTGTTGTCTTTATTTTGGTTTTTGGGTTGATTCATGTGTGTTTTCAATCTTTTTCCTGCACTCTTGTGAAGAACGTTGTTCTTTTTTTTCTTTCTTCTGTGTTTAATACTTTCTTAAGTGTTTCTTGTAGAGCTGGTCTGGAGGCAGCATAAGTTCTTAGGGATTGAATGCCTGGGAAAGATTTTAGTTCTCTATCACTGATGAAGCTTAGCTTAGCTGTGTAGATTATTCTTGGTTGAAATTGTTTATCTTTCAGAACTTTGAAGATTGGGCTCCAAGCTCTTCTATCCTGAAATATTTCTGTAGATAAATCTGCTGCTATTCTAATTGGTCTTCCCCGGTAGGTTCTCTTGCTGCCTTTAGGATTTTTTTCTTTTATACCTACTTTGTTTAGGCAAATTACTATGTGTCTAGGAGTTGGTCTTGTTTGTTGTCTCACAGGAGTTCTCTGAATCTCTTGTGTTTGAGTGGTTGCATCACTAATGAGATGAGGGAAGTTTTCTTGAATAATTTCATAGAATGTTTGTTCCAGGGTGGTCTCTGTCTCTCTGCCTCAGGAAGTCCAATTACTCTTAGGTTCAGCCTCTTGAAATAATTGCTCATCTCTTGAAGGCTTTGTTCTGCCTTTTAAAGCTTCTTTTCTGTGTTTTTGACAGTTTGGGTTACTTCTATATTTTGGTCCTCAAGTTCTGAGATTCTTTCTTCTGCTTGGCTAATTTTGCTTTCCATGCTTATCAGTTTGTTTTGTATTTCATTTACAATATTTTTTACTGCTGTTATCTCAGTTATCAATTCCTTCATTCTTTCCTCTTGTCTCTCTTCAAATCTATTTATTCTCTCTATTAATGTCTTGATATCTGAGTTTATAGTTTTAGACCAGTCATTCTGGGGGCTCTTCATTGTTTGCATTGTGAAGTCTGTATTCTCAGTGTCTGACCTCCCAAGGATCTGTGTGAGACCCATATTCTTCTTTTGGTTTTTCTTCCTTTGTGCAGATTTTCCTCTCCTTACTTTTTCCCCTTCTTTTTAAAATTCTGTTGTTCGGGGATGAGGAGGGGGGGTTGCTTTTACATCTCTTCTTCAATCTCCTATTCTTTCTTATGTGGATCCTCTGGCTTTGTTCAATTCTGAAGCTGGACTGTGGGCTGAGGACTGTACTTTTTGCAGTTTTGAGATTTAATTGAGGGGGAAACTGTGATTCAGAATCTATCTGCAATCCCAGTATCCACTGACAGGTGTGTGGGCCCACTTCCCACAGCCTGGAACCCACTTCCCACTGCCTTACAATCTGTCCATGCAGTAGGGTATAGGTTTGCTCCTTGAAAGCAAAAGAAGGTAAGAAAAAGGAAAAGAATGGAAAAAGGAAGGAGGAGGGACAAGAGTAAGGTGGAGAGAGAGAAGAGTAAGAGGGAAAGCAGATGGATGTACCAACCAACAAATGAAAAGAGACACAAAGATAGAAAAGAGTAAAAACAAAAAACGAAAGCATACAGGCAATCATACAAACACACAAACCAACAAAAACTTTCCTAATGATGTACTCTTCCCATACACAAGCAGGAAGTCTAAAAAAGAATCAATAAAATAACAGAAACAAAGTAACTTATGAAAACGTTATTGATAACAGAAAGAGGGAGAGAAAAAGCTAAAACAAAAAGCAGACAAATAAAAATGAGCAAAACAGACAAAAACAAAATAAAACAAACAAGGAACCAAACTCGTTCTGAGGTCATTCCTGTAAGTCCAACTTCCTTTTGGTTTTTCTCTCCAGCCCCTCCCCTCTGTTCTCAGCACAGGCTGATAGGGTTGCTCTCAACTTGGGTCAGATGCCCCAGGCCTACCGTGGGAGGAGGGTGGATCAGATCTGGACTCACCCAGCTTGCTGCCTGTCAGGTCTGCCACTCAGATCTGACCTGTCTGTGTCTGATCCAGCATGGGAGAGGGGCTTCTGTCTCTCCCAGTTTGATGAGATTACCTTATGTCCCAAGCTGGAGGCTGTGTGAAACTGGGTGGAACTGGGCAGGGCAATGCAGATCTCTGCCCATTCCTGGGACAGAGAAAGTGGCTGTGGTCAGCACTTCCTCACCAGGGATGAATTTTTTTGATTTGTTGTAGAGATGAGGTCACACCAAGTTGCCCGGGCTGGTCTCTAACCTGTGAGCTCGGACAATCCTCTCACTTCTGCCTTCCAAAGTGCTGGGATTATAGGCATAAGCCACTGTACCTGGCCAGCAGGTAGTTTTTAAACCCTCTTCCCTACTCCCCACCTCCCCACTTTTGGTGTCCCCAGTGACTATTATTTCCATCTTTGTGTTCAAAAGTTCCCATTATTTAGCTCCCACATAGAAGTGAAAACATCTGGTGTTTGGTTTTCTGTTTCTGAGTTAGTTCACATAGGATAGTGGCCTTCAGCTTCATCCATGTTGCGGCAAAGGACATGATATTTCCCTTTTATGGTTCCATGTTATTCCATGGTGTATCTGTATCACTTTCTAAAAATCTGGTCAACTCATAGGTTCGTTCCATGACTTTGTTACTGTGAATAATGTTGTGACGAACATACAAGTGCAGATTTTTTTTTTTTTAATATAATGATTTCTTTTCCTTTAAGCAGATATCCAGTAGTGGGATTGCTGGGTCAAATGGTAGTTCTGTTTATGGTTCCTTGAGAAATCTCCATCTTATTTTCCATGGAGGTCAAACTAGTCTATATTCCCACCAATAGTGTATGTGTGTTCCCTTTTCTCTTCGTCTTCCCCAAGGTGTTATATTTTTACTTATTGATAATAGCCATTCTGACTGGTGGAAGGTGGTACTTTATTGTGGTTTTGATTTGCATTTCTCTAATTGTGATGTTGAGCATTTCTTCAGGTGCCTGTTGGTTGCCTATATGTCTTCTTTTGAGAATTTATTCATTGGAAAACCAAGTTTTATTGCCTCTCTTGTTTTCAAGATAATATGAGATATAATCTAATTCTTGAAGTATGTTTTTTTAAAGAAATTTTACTTAATCCACAAAAGACAATACGATCACAGTAGGGATAGTTTCCCACAGTTGATTTTGCAAAATATGTTTGAATCCAGGTATACAAGCAAAGAATGAACATGTTCACATTATTGTTTGCAGAATTTGGAATTCTTATTTCTCCACACTAGATGGCAACAGAGTTAAGGAAAAACATCTAAATCCGTTGTCATTTGTACAGGGATTTGGTGAATTTCCCCCACAAAACTGTGATGAGGATGGAGTCAAAGCAAAATGTATAAAGAGAAAGTTAAGTTGCAGCAGAGGCGTGATATGACAGTCTAACATGGGACGTGCTTATTTTGGCAAAATACATTGGGTGGAATTCTCTATCTCTCTTTCTCTCTGTGTCTCTGTCTTTCTTTGTACATGTGTCTTTATAGAATAAACCTAGACAGCGTTATAGAACTATTAACTCTAACTCCCAATACCTGGTGTTAATTTATGGTTGGCAAAAAGTTACTTTGACCTTATTCTTAAACATAATTCCTGGGTTCGTTAACTTTTTTCTTTTTCTTTTTGGTCTCATCGAACAGACCCATTCAAGATCAAACAGACCCATTCAAGATCAATTAGGTCCTTCAAGATCAATTAGGTCCTAGAGGACATGTAAGGTGGAAATTGGAACTTTGAGCAAATTAGCACTTCAGTGGTTTTAAAATGTTTTAGCAAGAAATCTAAGAGTAATATTGCTGTCAAGATTCTCAGAGAAACAATAACAATACTGATGATGTGGGGGCGGGAAAGATAAAGCAAATATGTACAGTTGTTAACAATTGTGGTTTTAAATAATTTTTCAAAATAAAAAATGAAAAATAGAAAATAGGAAAAAGTTACCACAAATGTGTGGCTGAACTCAGATACATAATAGAAGGAACTGCCGTGCAGGAAAATCACAAGTACAGCAAATATATCAGCACATGATTTAAGAAGTTTCGAATGAGATCTGTCTTTCCAGCGAATCAAGGCCAAACCTTGTTTATTTATTTATTTTTTGACTTTCCGTCACCCAGGCTGAGGTGCGGCTCACAGCAACCTTGACAATCACGGCTCATGGCAACCTTGGCCTCCTGGGCTCAGGCGATGCTTCTCCCTCAGCATTTCGAGTAGCTGGGACTATAGGAGTGTGCCACCATGCCCTGCTAATTTTTTATTTTTTTATTTTTTGTAGATCTGAGATCTCACTATGTTGCTCAGGCTGGTCTCAAACTCCTGGGATCAAACTATCTGCCTGCCTCAGTCCCCTAAAGTCTGGGATTAGAGTTGTGACCTCTGCACCCATCAAGGCCAAATATTTTCTTTTTTCTTTTGTGTCCTGATGTAAGAACTCAAAGGGCCAAGTGTTGACTGGTGGCTGGGTCCCAGGTATTTATTTATTGCATCATCCAACAAATATTGATTGAACAACTACTAAGTGTGAGACTCTGTATAAGGGTTACAGCAGTGAACCTTGCAGACAAAGTCCCTGCCCTCCAAAAGCTGGATCCAGCTGGAAAAACAAACAAAAAAGGCAAATAAGTATACAATAGATGGGTGGTGATAAGTAGCAAATAAGAAAACAAAAGTAGGGAGATAGAGAGTGACAGGCCATTAGGGAGACTTTGGATAGAGTGGTCAGGACAGGCCCGTGTCTCTGAAGAGGGATGTGGAAGAAGTGCCCTGGGGGAGCGAGATGGGCAACCTGTACACATCTGAGAAAAATGTTCCAGGCAAGCATGTGCCTGAGGAGGAAATGGGGAAGCAGCTGGAAATGGGGAAGCAGCCAGAGTGACTTCAAGGAAGGTGGGTGGGAGCCAGGTGGAAGAGGAGGGGGACAGGTACCAGGGCCAGATGGGTCAGCAAGCCAACAGGTGTTGGGAAGAAAGGGATCTTTCATGCCCAATGTCTGCTGTCAAATATCTTTATTTGGGAAACAGTTTGGTGGTCCTTCCAGAGAGTAAATATAGAATTACCATACAGGCTGGCCACAGTGGCTCATGCCTATAATCCCAGTACTTTGGGAGACTGAGGCAGCAGGATCACTTGAGCTCAGGAGTTTGGTACCAGACTGGGCAATATAGAGAGATTGTGTCTCCACAAAACATTAAAAAAAAAAAAATTAGCCAGGCGTGGTGGCACGTGCTTTTAGTCCCAGCTACTTGGGAAGCTGAGACAGGAGGACTGCCTGAGGCCAGGAGGTTGAGGCTGTGGTGAACTGTGATTGTGCCACTACACTCTGATCTGGGCAACGGAGTGAGACCCTGACTCAAAAATAAAATGAAATACAAAATTTTAAAAAAGAATTACCATACAACCCAGCAATTTCACTTCTAGGAATATATACTCAAAAGAATTGAAAGCTGGGTCCCAAAGAGCTACTTGTACACCCATGTTCCTACCAGTACTATTCACAATAGCCAAAAGGTGGAAGCAAACTTCATGCTTCCATCAACGGATGAGTGGATAAGCAAAAGGTGATACATGCAGACAGTGGAGTTGAGCCTTAAGAAGGAATGAAATTCTGATTCAGGCTACAATGCGGATGAAGCTTGAAGATACTATGTTAAGTGAAATAAGCTGGACACCAAAGGATAAATACTGTACTGATTCCACTTACAGGAGGTACTTAGAATAAGCAAATTCACAGAGGTGGAAAGTAGAAGAGAGGTTACCCGGGCCTGAGGCGAAGGGATGAGGGGAGTCAGTGTTTAATGGGTATAGTGTTTCTTTTTGGGTTATGAAAACGTCTGGAGATGGATGGTGGGGATAGTTGCACAACATTGTGAATGTACTGAATGCTATTAAATGGTACACCTAAAAGGAATGAATAAATAATAAGTGAAATTTATATTGTGCATATTTTACTACAATCAACTTTCTTCATTTTTCTTACTCATATTACTTACTTTATCCTCTCAAGATAACTAATTTACAAGGACTTTAAGAGATGGAATATTTTAAAGCGATGCTCATCACCAGTTTTCGTCATCCTTTCTCTTCCCCATGAAAGAAAAAATATACTCATTTCACAAAATAGCATGATTGACATTCATTATCACCATGAGTCTTTTCTTAAGAAGGAAACGCATTAATAGATTAAAATCACATTAAGAAACACTTGCTTATAAGAACGAAGAATTGGAAACAAACTAAATGCCCAATGATTGAAAAATAGTTAAAGTATTTTAAGTATTTGCTCAGTAGAGTATTATGTATTCATTAATATGATGATGACGTGAAAATGCTTGTAAATTAATGTTAAATAAAAGTGGCGAGTTATAAACTTTTACATGGAGTAAGATCTCACAGTTGCAGAAACACATACAAACATATTGCAGGAACTAAAAATAAAAGGTAATTTGCTAAGATATTAGTGGTGTAAATAATCTCTAGGTACCAACATTATGGATGAGATTTATTTTCATTGTATTTTTAATGTATGTATATTTTACCCCAATTGTTTTTTATTTTGAAATAGGGTCTCTAACTCCCAGGCTGGAATACAGTGGTGCAATCCCAGATCACCACAGCCTCCACCTCCTGGGCTCGGGCGATCCTTCCACCTCAAGGTACGTCAGAATACAGGCATGTGCCGCGATGCCTGGCTAATTTTGGCATTTTTTTTTTTTTTTTTAGAGATGAGATCTCAGGCTGCCCAGGCTGGTCTCAAACTCTTGGGCTCAAGCAATCCTTCCACCTCAGCCTCCCAAGATACTGAGATTACAGGAATGAGCCACTGTGTCTGGTCCATTCCCCCAATTTTTATTATGAAAATCTTCAAACATAAGGAAAAGATGAAAAGCTGATACAATGAATATTCAGGTACCCTCCAGTCAGATTCAACAGTTGTTAATATTTTCCCATATTTGACCTATCATCTATCTCTATCTTCTATCTATCTATCTATCTATCTATCTATCTATCTATCTATCTATCTATCTATCCATCCTCTATATATTTCTATTAGTATGGCTGAGGGCTAAATCTGGTCTCTTACCTGTTTTTGTATAGGTCTCTTTTTTTTTGTATAGTTCTTAATTAAGAAAAGATCTTACATTTAAAAACTTTTTAAGTATAAAGATGTGGGCTACAATTCAGGGTTAGGTATACAAACGTTGATTATGCAGATACCTTTATTGATGAGGTATGCCCCTCCCTCCCCTGGCAGTTTCCCTCAATTGCCAATCCCACACCTCTCCCCTGACAGTTTCCCACTACTGCCAATCCCTTTCTTTTTTTCTGAGTTGGAGTCTCACTCTGTCACCCAGACTGGAGTGAAATGGCCGCTCCCGGCCACCACAGCCTCGACCTGCTGGGCTCTGGCTATCCTTCCGCCTCAGCCTTTCAAGTAGCTGGAACTACAGGTGCACGCTACCATGCCCAGCTAGTTTTTGATTTATTGTAGAGATGAGGTCTCGCCAAGTTGCCCAGGTGGGTCACGAACCCGCGGGCTCAGGCAGTCCACTCACCTCAGCCTCCCAAGGCGTGGGATTACAGGCTGAGCCACCAAGCCTGGCCAAATACTTTTTCCTATTCTGTGGGCTGTCTCTAGGCTCTCTTGATGTTTCTTGTGCTTTGCAGTCTGATGAGGTCCCACTTGTCTATCTTATTTCTTAAGGTATTGGCCTTTAGGGTTCTGAATAGGAATTGGTTACCAGTTCCAATTTCCATAAGGGTGTCTCCTGAGTTTTCTAAGATTCTTATAGTTTGAGGTTTGATGTTTAGGTCTTTGACCCATTTAGGGTTAATTTTTGTGTATGGTGATAGGTAGGGGTCCTGTTTCAATCTTATGCATGTGGTCAGTCAGTTTTCCCAGCACCATTTACTGAATAGGTTCTCCTTTCCCAGTGCTTGTTGTTGGAGGCTTTGTCAAAGATGAGTTGGTTGAGGAATTGAGGCTTTGCTTTCGGAATCTCTATCTTGTTCCATCGGTCTATGTGCCTGTTCTTGTACCAATACCAGGCTGTTTTGATTACTATAGTCTTATAGTAAAGTTTGAAGTCTGGAAGTGTGATACCTCCTGCTTTATTTCTTTTACTAAGAATTGTTTTGGCTATTTGTGGTCATTTACATTTCCATATAAATTTCTGTATTGTCATTTCCAGGTCTGAGAAGAATGATGTTGGTAGCTGAATGGGTATTGTGTTGAATCTGTAGATTGCCTTGGTAGAATGGACATTTTAACAATGTTGATTCTTCCTATCCATGAGCATGGACTATTTTTCCATTTCTTTGTGTCTTCTTGGATTTCTTTGAGCAGTGTTTTGTAGTTCTCATTGTAAAAGTCTTTCACTTCTCTGGTTAGGAAAATGCTGAGGTATTTCTTTCTTTTTTTTTGTGCCTATTGTGAATGGGATTGTGCTTTTAATTTGGGTCTCTGCCTGCTTGTTGTTGGTGTATAGGAATGCAATTGCCTTTTGCACATTTATTTTGTACCCTGAGACTTTGCCAAAGTCCTTTATCAGTGCAAGTAGGTTTTTGACAGATCCTCTTGGATTTTCAAGGTATAGGCTCATATCATCAGCAAAGAGGGATCACTTGACTTCCTCTTTTCCTATTTGGATACCCTGGATTTCCTTCTCTTGTCTAATTGCCTGAGCTAGGTCTTCCAATACAATGTTGAACAAGAAGGATGAGAGTGGGTAGTCTTGTCTTGTTCCAGTTTTCAAGGGATGTTTCCAGTTTCTGTCCATTTAGCAATATGTTAGCTGTGGGTTTACTGTAGATGGCACTTACTATTTTGAGGTATGTTCCTAGACGTTTGAGGGTTTTTATCAAGAAGGGATCCTGGATTTTATAAAAAGCTTTTTCTGCATCTACTGATATAATGATGTGGTTCTTGTTTTTACATCTGTTGATGTATTTAATTACATTTATGGTCTTGCAGATGTTGAACCAGCCCTGCATCCTGGGGATGAAGCCTACTTGGTCATGGTGGATGATTTTTGAGATGTGGCTTTGGATCTGATTTGCTAGAATCTTGTTGAGGATTTTTGCATCTATGTTCATAAGGGATATTGACCTGTAGTTCTCTTTTTTTTGTTGAATCTTTACCCAGTTTGGGTATCAGTGTGATGTTTGTTTTGTAAAATGTTTTGGGGAGAATACCATCTTTCTCAATTGCCTGGAATATTTTCAGTAGGGTTGGTATCAGCTCCTCCTTGTACATTTTATAAAATTCTGCTGGAAAGCCATCCAGTCCAGGGATTTTTTTTTTGTAGGTAGTTTTCATATGACAGAGTCAATTTCCTGGATTGTTATTAGTCTATTTAGTGTCTCAATGTCTTCTTGTTTCAATCTTGGGAGGTTGTGTGATGTCAGAAAGTCCTCCATTTCATTTAGGTTATCAAGTTTGTTTCCATATAGGTGTACCTAGTAATCTCAGATAATCTTTTGCATTTCTTCAGGGTCAGTTGTGATTTGATCTTTTGTATTTCTGATTGTGTTTATTCAGGCTTTTTCTCCCTTTTTCTTGGTCATTCTGGCTAGGGGTCCATCATTCTTATGAATTCTTTCAAACAACCAGCTTTTAGTTTTGTTGTTTTCTATGATATTTTTGTCTTCTATGTTCTGTATTTAGGCTCTTATTTTTGTGATTTGGATTCTTCCGCTAAAGTTGGAGTTTTGGTGGTCTTCTCTTTCCAGCTCCCTTAGGTGATTTGTTAGACTCTCCACTTGTGTGATCTTTCTGTTTTCTTGATGTGTGCTCTGAGAAATATAAATTCCCCTCTGAGAACTGTTTTCATGGCATCCCAGAGATTTTGGTAAGATGTTTCTTCACTTTCATTTGTTTCCAGGAATCTTTTAATTTCTGCTTTGATTTCAGTATTGACCCAGTAGTTGTTCAGTATCATGCTGTTTAGTGTCCATGTCTTTGTGGGCTTTGGGGAAATGTTGGTGTTGATATTTATTTTTATTCCACTGTGGTCTGAGAATGTGCATGGCAATATTTCAATCTTATGGAATTTGTTTATGCTTGATTTATGGCCAAGGATATGATTGAATATCCAGATACCCTTCAGTTAGATTCAACAATTGTTAATATTTTCTCATATTTGACCTATCAGCTGTCTCCATCTACTATCTATCTATCTGTCTATCTATCTATCTATCTATCTATCTAATATGTATTTCTATTAGTATTGGCAAATTATGGCTGAAGGCTAAATCTGGCCTCTTACCTGTTTTTGCATAGGTCTGTCTGTCTCTCTTTTTGTATAGCTCTTAATGAAGAAAAGTCTTTACATTTTAAATAGCAATAGTTTAACTACTTATATAGGTACCTACAAAATAGCTTTGAAATTGCTTCTTGGTCTGCAAAGCCAGAAATAGTTACCATCTGGCCCTTTACAGAAAACATTTGCCACCCCCTGAACTATCCACACTCATACTCACACTCCCCCTTCCCAGTTTTGCAGAACCATTTCAGAGCAATTTGCAGACATTATAGCATTTCGACCTCAAATATTTCATTATGCTTCTGCCAAAAATCAAGTAATATTCTTATTTAGCCATAACACTATCACACCCAAGAAAATGAGTTAATATCATAAAGTACCCAACCACATACAAATTCACATGATTGTATTTGCAAATTTTACAAAATGAAAATGTACAACTTTATAACAAAAAAATTATTTAAAACATTTTAAATAAACAACATGGATTTTTAGCATCAACTTTATCTTCAAGGGACTTAGGAAAGCTGCTCCTACCTGCTGATTCCCTGGGCATTTCGGGTCACAATTTAATGTGTTTTCAAGTCAAACAGCTCATAGTCTATAAAGCATTTGGTGTTGGTGGCAGTGGTATTGTTCACCGTAGATGTTGGCAGGACAAGTGGGGAGGGTGCAGGCTGTGTCATCTTTTCTTTGTATTCAGAAAAGTAATCTCCAACATCTCCGATAATTTTTGAAGCTGGGTAATCTGTACTTGATAGCTTGTTTTACTGTTTCTGCAGTCTTTTTTGGTGTGATTAAAAATTTCCATAGTATGTATCCATCAGTATAATAATAGACTTGATTTATGATTTGTATACTAAAAGAAAATTACACTTAAAATATGTCAGAATCCTGAAACTCACACATGGAAACTGTGTATGTGTTCGTATGAACCTTTTATTTTCGACTAAGAGACATGGCAGTTAAATGAAACAAAACATAGAAAAGAAAGATTGGCTTAAAAATGTGAATGGATTTTGAGAAAAGGCTACTTTAATCTTTGGGAGTCTTACTTGTGTAAACATTTCATTTTTTTGTGGGATGTGAATCCTGTGTTGGAGTCACCTGATTTAGTTGTGGTATAACTAAGTCTGGAAGGTTTTGAGGAGGCTCTGTTTTTAAAATTCCCCACCACCAATCATGATTATGGTTACATGAGATATGTGTCTTGAAAAAAGAACTCTGTGTCCCAAAGCTCCAGAGTTATTTAAACCATGTACTTTGTAAGCTCATCTTTGTTCTGTTTGAGCCATAATGTTATGTCTGCTTTCACCACAATCATATGGATGAAGAAATGGCAGGTCAGGCCCTCTCCCATCATGCCACAGTGTGGGATCTGCTAAAGTCAGTTGAAACATTAAACAATTTCTTCTCCTTGCTTTAAGAAGAGCTCAATGATAAATATTCTAGCACATTTTTTAAAAAGTGGAGATAATCATGCTGTGTCATTTACTAAGAAAAAATTTAATAATAAAGCATTTGGAAAAGAGTGATAGTGAACCCTTGAAAATCCTTACGGGTCAAAATGTCATATTATATTTTTACAAACACAAAACATACAGTTTTTTTGGTTTGTTTTTTGAGTCAGAGTCTTACTCTGCCACTCAGGCTGGAGTGCAGTGACACGATCATGGCTCACTGCAACCTTGACCTCCTGGGCTCAGGCAATCCTCCAGCCTTGGAGAGTAGCTGGGACTATAGGTGGTGGCTACCAAGCTCAACTAAGTTTTTGATTTTTGTAGTGACAAGGTCTTGCCATGTTGTTCAGGCTGGTCTCGAATTCTTGGGCTCAAGCAATCCTCACACCTTGGCCTCCCAAATTACAGGCATGGTGTGTTATTCAGTAGGAAAAAAATTAATAATAAAACACTTGGAAAAGAATGATTGTGAGCCCTTAGAAACTTATGGTTCAAAATGTAGTACTATTATATTTTTACAAATACAAAACATAAAGTTTTTTTTTTTTTTTTGAGTTGGGATCTCACTCTGTTGCCCAGGTTGAAGTGCAGTGGCACAATCACAGCTCACCACAGCGTTGACCTCCTGTGCTCAGGTGATCCTCTTACCTCATCCTCCTGAGTAGCTGGGATTACAGATACATGCCACTACACTGGCTAATTTATTTTTTATTTTTGTCGAGACAAAGTCTCACTATGTTGCCCAGGCTGCTCTCAAACTCCTGGGCTCAAGTGATCCTCCTGCTTCAGCCTCCCAAATTGCTGGGATTATAGGCATGAGCCTCTGCACTTGGGCAATATAGTTTTTAATATGCTCAATGAGATATCAAGAGAAAAGTTATTAATTATGGAACATTAAATCCAGAGCAGCCAGATATACTTGAATTTGCATTAAAAATATTCATTGTTTTGGAAAAAAGTTGTCACAAACATTTTCTTCCCATTGAGTAGGAAGTGTACATTTATTATCCTTTCCTCTTTGTATATTATCTTTATTTTATGATAATATAATTTTGGCCTACTCTCATCTGGCACTTCTTTATTACATCAATATATAATTCTGTTTATATAATTGTTTGGATTTATGCAGGTTCATGAAACAGCTTTTCACTCATTAATGTCAAATCTCCAAACACATCTTCTTTCCTTCATTCTTTCATCATATACTTACTGATCACCCACTACAGCTGATTTTTACTTGTAGTAGTTGTGTTCTGCAAAGATTCCACAAATGCTGAATTAGTGAATACTGAACCATTGCTCCCAGGGGAAAAACAGGGTTAGGTTCCTATGAGTCTCTGGTCACAACATTTTGGTCCACCAATTAATGCATAACCTTGTTTTATGTATGTTTTTGTTTAAGACCCATTAGTTAATTTCAAGTTGATTCATTGACATTGAACCATGGCCTACAGTGCTGTAATTTGTGCCCGAACAAAGCGTTTTTAACACATATATTTTCTCTATAGGGCACATGACATCATTTTTGCTTGCAGGAACACTAAACAACACTTCAGCAATATACTTGGGGCCATTTCAAATAATGAAATCACTGACAAAAAGTACAAAAATGTGCAAATTGTGGCAGTAAACAGACTATGAGAAAGAGACTTGTTAATAGTATGAGAGCTGAAAGAATAAGGCAGACCCAAGCTTTGTTTTACCTCCGCTGGGAACATGCACGCTGGATGCCTTACTGTTTTCACTGCTCTGTGCATGCACATGTCCACAAAAGTAACCTAAGTATTGATTTTGGGGTGACAAATTCTAGTGAATTCTCAAGCATGGAATCTGTGAATATTGAGGATTGACAGTATTTGCAGTTGCTCTGTTAAGTTCTGGGAACTCAGAGATGAATAAGACTTAATTTTTATGCTCGAGTAGCTCAAAATCAATCTGAGGGGAGGGATGTAAATGCACTTAAATATAATATAGCGTGATAACCACTGCAACTGGGCTATTAACAAGATGTCATAGAGTTTTCGGAAAAAAGCACTTAACTCTCTTAGGATGGTGAGAAGACCAATCAACTCTGAAGTTAGGCCTTGGCCCCCATTCTGGCCCTGCCCTATGACAGCTGTGTGGCTACACCTAAGTCCTTTAAAATTTTAATTCTCAGTCTACTAATTGGAAGGGAGTATGGTGGGACCTGCCTTTCAGAATAACTGTGATGAAAGCATCTAACACTGCTTGGAAGATAGTAGGGACCTACTTAGAACTTAGGATTAAAGCAGCAAGAAGATGCGACATTTGAACTGTGCCTGGAAACAGGAGAAAGATGTCCCTGGGTGCACTGCTGGGAGGGGGGCCTTGGGTTGGCAAGCTCTTTGTAATTTTGTACTCTGTATGCTCCATCTAGTCGAGGGTGGTGCTAGGAACATAGTAGTTACTCAGTTAATAAAGATTGATAACTTGGTTGGTTGAGTGAGTTAAAGGTGAAGGATTCCTTTGTGATCTCTTTGATATTGCTTCTTTGCACTTGTTTTCATAACCACACATTTTCACAGCACATTACGTACCCGTCTTTGAAGATTTAGTTTGTAGTAATTGAACAAGAGAAAGTATGTACTTTAGCTGGGACTTATGTGCTCCCAAACTGATTTTGGTAAAAAAATGTGACTGGAAAATAAAAACACAATAAAAAGAAAAAGGACAAAAATGAAAAAAGAAAGGAAAAAAAGGATAAAACAATTTGTGTGTGTGTGTGGGTGAGAGAGAAAGAGAGAGAGAGAGAGAAAATGCTTAAGGGAGACAGATGTCATGTAACAATATGGATGGATCTTAGCAATGTAATATTAAGTGAAATGGTAATTACCCCAAGAATAGTGCAAACATATAGTCTGGAGAAAAAAAAGAAGCACTGTAACTAAGGGATCAAAGCTAATATCACCAACAAGGAGCCTCTGAGTGTGATTTACTAAGAAGGACATAGCATCAATTCTATGGTATTTCTGCCCAAAATGCATAACCTGAATTAAATCAAAAGGAAACATCAGGAGAATCCATATTGAGGTGCATTAATAAAATACCAGTCACTGACATGTTAAAATGCCAGATATTCATAATGTTAATATCATGAGGAGCAAAGAAAGCATATTTTCTTGTTTTTAGGAAATATACGCTGGCATATTAAGAAGTAAAAAGGTAAGATATATGCAACCCATGTTCAAATGATTTGGAGAATAATATATATTATATGTAATATATATAATGTTATTACATTACATGTCATATATTATAATTGCATGTTATAGCAAAGCTATTAGAGAGTTGTTTGTGTGATTCCTATAACTTTTCTGTAAGTTTAAACTTACTTCAAGATAAAAAGCAAAGCAAAAAAAAAAAATCCATAAAATAAGACTACTCTATTGTGTCTTTTCATAAACTTAAAAAAATCCGCAATCCCCACCAGTATGCAATATATCCATGTAACAAGCATAAAAAAAAATCCGAATATGTTTAGATATAACAGGTCAGATTGTTAGGATTCAGCTATGTAAAAAGAAACGAAGGTGTGCTACACAGGATTGGGCTTGGTGGTTACCTGGGTAGAGCTGTTGGGAGGTAGGTAGTGAGCCACCAATGGATTACTCTAGAATATTGCTGAGATCTCCATTTTATTTCAACAATTGTTGGATTCCTAGAAGCTTGTTACACTTTTAAAGACAAGTAATCAGAGAAAAATATGACCCACGTAAAAGATGGCCATGCATGGTATCTGGTGAGAGTGTCATGAAACACACAATGTGATTAATCTATTTGTTGTCATCTGAGGTCAATCTAAAAAAAAAAAAAAAAAGAAAGGGCGCAAGTGAGAGAAAGGGCACAGAGAAAGAGACAGGAAATGAAAGTCAAAGAGTAGGGAGAGACAGGTTCTTCAGGTCTTTTGAAGGACAAGGAACCGTAGAACAACCCCAGAGATGATACACTGGAAAAACGGATGGGAAAAGACTGAGCGTATTTTCAAGATAAGAATGGACTGGAAGAAGCTGAAAGACTGAGGGATGGGAATGCTGAGGCCGAAAAGAGCCTACATGGTATTTCTGAGCCACAAGAGGGACACTCTGTCTCCACAGCAGAGTGTCAGCCAAAGGGCTGGATTCCAGGAAAGGGCGATGTGGTTTCAACAACACACCGAGGTTTGGGCTAATGGAAGGCTGACACTTAGCCAGCCATGGTTTTCCAAAAACTTGGAGTGTTGTGGTCACTGCTGGCTTCTTCAATACTCCAGGCTATTAATTAGAAGGAACCGCTAGATTAACCCGTGGCCATAATCACCTATGATGAGGGCTTACTGTACTGATGCTTGTTGTGGGTATTCGAGGAGACTCCTGGGAGCTGTCGTCCTGTTTCAGTCCTTCGGGTGCCCAGTGTGGGAATAAAGCATGCTGGGAGCTCACAGGGGAAACCGGGCTGATAGAGAACGCACACGCACTTATCCAGGACACATGTCTCTCCTAACAACTGTCCTGCAGCCTCCAGGTACACAGTAATGACGATCAGCGAATGACTGGCCTTGTCAGTGGTAAAGTCACCAGAATCCTTTAGAAATACTCAAGCCATCTGAAGCACGGCAAAGGCTTGTTCAGACTTCCTTTCTCTGTTCTGCTCCATGGCCTTTGAAGACAGTGATGCCAGGAATAAAACCAACCGAAGCCAGTGCCTCTGCTGGAGGTAGGAGGGAGGACTCTCACTCACCTGGAGATTCAATCAGTTCAGGGAAGAGGGAAAACTAGGTCTGCCGTGCTCCTGTCTACACTGCTAGCCTTTTCTGTGACCGTGTCTCACCTTTGATGTGTTCCTATCCTGCTGAGCTAATCCTAGCTCTGAACAAATGATGCTTTCCTCTCTACGTCCTCTGTCTGGAAAGTCCTTATTTTCCATCGTCCTCAACCTGGGGAATGAAGACCTTTAAAAAAACGTTTTAAATAAACACTCTGCTCTAGTGGTACTTTTCTACAAAACCTTCCCTGAGATCCTGTGCCCCGCCTCATCCCAAAGACACAGAATTTCTCATCCCTTGGGAAGCTCTCTTATGCTCTTTGGATGTCTTTCAGAGCAGGAGAGCACATTACAGCACCAATTTATTGACGTCTTTCTTCCTTTACTTCCCTCTCTAGAGAGAGACTTAAAATCAGTGCTCAATAAATGTTAGTTAAGTGAATGATAAGCACTTATCACAGGTCATGTTCCTCCATCTTTCTCTCTCTCTCTATTTCTGTCTTTCTTTTTGTGTTGGAATCTCTGTTGCCCAGGCTGGAATGCAGCGGCACGATCACAGCTCACCGCCTCCAACTCCTGGGTTCAGATGATCCTTCCACCTCAGTCTCCCATGTAGCTGGAACTACAGGTGTGCACCACCATGCCTGACTAATTTTTTTGATCTTTTGTAGAGAAGAATTCTTGCTAGATTGCCCAGGCTGGTCTCGAACTCTTGGGTTCAAGCAAACCTCCACTTCTAAAGTGCTGGGATCCTTCTGGGTTCGAGCAATCCTCCACTTCTAAAGTGCTGGGATTACAGGTGTGAGCCACTGTGCTTGGTCACTTTTCTTCATTTAAGCATTCACATGGTCCTATAAGGTGATGACTGTTTTAATTAATCTTATCCTTACAGATGAGGAAACCGAGGCTCTAAGCTATTTGTCTAAGATCATATTATTATTAAGTTGTAGAAGTTAGGTATAAACCTAGATAGTCTTATGTGGTGTTCTCATCTTTAACCACTGCATGGTGCTACTTCCTATAACTCCGATCTAGAGTTATAGGTCAGTCAAGGTACCGAGCATTTCTACTGTGCAAGTATTTTGAGGCTTAATCACAATCCAATATTTAATTGTGATGGTTGTATATGAAATCTAAGACATGGGCTTTGCCCCAAGGAGTTTGTGAACCACTTGAGAAACTTCAACTACTATTTGGAATGATTTGAACAATGTCAGATACTTTGAACTCCTCTCTCTATATTTTGGCATCTCTATGTGCAAGGCATCTTGCGATATATGGTGAAGGATAAAAAGAAAAAAGTAATTACACCATCCAGTTTTCTCGGATGGGCTAGATTTTTCAAAAAAATAAAACTTTAGCCGGGCTCAGTGGCTTAGCCTGTAATCCCATGCCTTTGGAAGGCTGAGGTGAGTGGATTGCCTGAGCCCGCGGGTTCGAGACCCGCCTGGGCAGCGAGACCTCATCTCTACAATAAATAAAAAAATCAGCTGGGCATGGTAGCGCATGCCTGTAATTCCGGCTACTTAGAAGGCTGAGGCGGAAGTATCACTGGAGCCCAGCAGTTCGAGGCTGTGGTGGCTGGGAGTGGCCACTGCACTCCAGTCTGGGCGACAGAGTGAGACTCCAACTCAAAAAAAAAAAAAAAAAAAAAAACTTCATGGAGACATAATTAATATACCATAAAATCCATCTTTTAAAATTTGCTGTACAATACAGTGACTGTAAGTATATTCACAGGGTTTTGCAATCATTGCCACGATCTAATTTTAGAACATTTTCATCACCTCATTAGCTGTCATCTGTCCCCTTCAACAACTCTCTGAGCTACTGACAATCACTAATCTACTTTCTGTATCTATAGATTTGTCTATTCTTGTCATTTCACATAAGTTAAATTATGAAATCTGTGACCTTTCATGACTGACTTCTTTGACTTAGCATGATGTTTTCAAGGTTTATCCCTGTTGTAGCATGTGTCAGTACTTCATTCCTTTACATGGCTAAATATGGGCTATTATATGGATAATAACATTTTGTTGATCATTCATCAATGAATGGACACTTGAGTTGTTTTTGCATTTTCATTATCACGAATAATGCTGCTATGAACATTTTTGCACCAGTGTTTGTGTGGATATGTATTTTGATTTCTCTTAAGAAATAAATTCTCATATGAAATCAAATTTCACCTAGGAGTAGAATTTCTGGATCACATGGCAACTTTAGGTTTAGCTTTTTGAGGAATTGCCAAACTATTTTGAAAAGTGTCTGCACCATGTTAGTTTGCCACCAGTGATGTATAATGCTTCCAATTTCTCCACATCCTTACCAACGCTTTGATATCGTATATGTTTTTGAGTAGAGCCATTCCAGTGGGTGTGAAGTGGTCTCTCACTGTGGTTTCAGTTTGTACTTCCTCATGCTTAATGATATTAGCATCTTTCCAATTACTCATTAGTTATTTGTGTATCTTCATGGGGGAAATGCCTATTCAAATTCTTTGCCCATTTAAAAGTGGACTAGTTTGTATTGTTATTGTTGGGCTGTAGGAATCCTTCATTTATTTTGGATACTAAATCCTTATCTGATATATGACTTAAAAATATTTACTACTGGCCGGGTGCGGTGGTTCAGCCTGTAATCCCAGCACTTTGGGAGGCCGAGGCGAGAGGATTGCCTGAGCCTGCGGGTTTGAGACTAGCCTGGGCAACTTGGTGAGACCTCCCCTCTATAATAAATCACAAAAACTAGCCAGCCGTGGTGGCGTGCATCTGTAGTTTCAGTTACTTGGAAGGCTGAGGTGGAAGGATCGCCTAAGTCCAGCAAGTGGAGGCTGCGGTGGCTGTGAACGTGTCATTGCACTCCAGCCTGGGCGACAACAGTGAGACTCCATCTCAAAAAAAAAAAAAAAAAATTTACTACCATTCGGTAGGCTACTTTTTTGCATTCTTGATATGTCCTTGATACACAAAAGTTTTTAATCTTGACGAAGTATAATTTTTCCATTTTTTGGTTGCTGTTGCTTGTGCATTTGGTGTCATTGACAAATTTGAGGTCATGAAGAGTTCCCACTATGTTTTCCTCTCAGAGTTTTATGATTTTGGCTCATATTTTTAGGTCATGAGTCCATTTTTATCTTTTTCTTTTAAAATTAACACTCCTGCTGTTCTAATTGTTTTCTTTCTTTACTTTTATTTAATTTAGTTAAAACTTGTTAATTACCCATTTTAAGCTAATTTTTATATGTGGAGTAGAGCCTGTTTTTATTCTTTTGCACATGGACAGCTACTTGTCCCAGAACCATTTGTTGAAGAGCCTAGTCTTTCCCCCATAGAATTGTCTTGGCACCTTTGTCAAAAATCAATTGATTTTTCTTTTAGATGTGTGGGTCTATTTCTGGACTCTCAATTCTAGTCCATTGGTCTATATATTTAGCATTACACCAGGACCACATTGTTTGGATTATTGTAGCTTTGTAGCAAGTTTTAAAATTGGGAAGTGTGAGTTCCACAACTTTGTTCTTTTTCAAGATTGTTTTGTCTATTCTAGGTCTTTTGCATTTTCATACGAGTCTTAGGATCCGCTTGTCAATTCCTGCAAAAAAAAAAAAAAAAAAAAGGCAGCAGAGATTATGAAAGGGATTATGCTGAATCTATAGTAAGTGTGGGGAGTGTTGCCATATTGGCAATATTTAGTCTTCCAATCCACAATGTGTTTCAATTGCTTTAGGCTTTCTTTAAGTTAAAAAAAAATTGTTTTGTAGTTTTCAGTGCATAATTTTTTGCACTTTTAAAAAATTTTAAAGATGTGGGACACAAGTCAAGATTAGGTTCATAAGTATCTAGGTACAGGTGAAAGCTGGGCCTCTCATTGACCCTCACTTCACCTGGATTAGGGTTAGGCACCCTTATTGATGTTATGTGACCCCCTCCCCTGGTTGTGTCCCATTACTACCAATCCCTTTCTTGTAGTATTATGGCAAATGCCCAGGGTCCACTTATGAGTATGAACATATGGTACTCATTCTTTGTTTCTGTGATAGATCACTGAGTGTGATAGACTCCAATTCCATCCAAGTTCCTGCAAAATCCATGATTTTGTCCTTCTTTATTGCTGCGTAATATTCCATCATGTATATGTACCACATTTAAAAAAATCCAGTCCAGTTTCGATGGGCACCACGACTGGTTCCATGTTTTTGCTATTGTGAAGAGTGCTGCAATAAACATGTCTGCACAGGTATCTTTTTTGTAGAATGATTTGAGTTCTTCCAGGTACACTCCCAGAAGGGGGATTGTTGGGTTGTGTGGGAGGTCAATTTCTAGTTCTTTTAGGAATCACCACAGTGTTTTCCATAGAACTGAACTAGTTTGCGCTCCCACCAACAGTGTAGAAGTGTTCCCTCCTCTCTGCATCCTTGCCAGCATCTGTTGTTTTTGTTTTATTAATGATGACCATTCTTACTGGAGTTAGGTGGTATCTCAGTGTGGTTTGGTTTGCGTCTCTCTGATGGCCAGTGAGGCTGAGCATCTTTCATGTGTCCTTTGGCTGCTTGTACATCTTCTTTTGAGAAGTATCTATTCATATCTTTTGCCACTTTTTAATGGGGCTGTTTGTTTTTGGGACATTTGAGTTCTTTGTGGATCCTGGATGTTAGGTCTTTGTCAGATAGACAGTTAGAAAATCTTTTTTTCCCATTCTGTGACTGTCTCTTTCTTGATGGTTTCTTTAGCTTTGCAGAAGCTTTCCAGTTTGATGAGGTCCCACTTGTCTATCTTATCTCTTATGGCAGGGGATTTTGGGGTTTTGATCAGGAATTGATTGCCTTTTTCAATTTCTGTAAGAGTGTTACCTGCGTCTTCTAAGATTCTTATAGTTTGAGGTTTTACATTTAGGTCTTTGATCCACTAAGAGTTGATTTTTGTGTATGGTGGTAGGTAAGGGTCCTGTTTCATTCCTCTGCATGTGGGCACTTTTGTCTCTAGATTTATTTCTAAGTATTGTCTTTTTGATGCTATTATAAATTGAATTTTTTAAATTTCATTTTTATATTGTTAATTTATAGAAATACAGTTGATTTTTACAACCTTGCTGAATTCATTTTTTAGCTCTAATAATATTTTTTTGTGTGTGGATGCCTTTGAATTTTCTCTATACAAGACCATGTTACTTGTGAATAGAGATAATTTTACTTCTTTCCATTCTGGATGCATGCTTTTATTTTTTTTCCTTGCCTAATTGCTTAGGCTAGAACCTCCAGTACAATGATGATTAGAAGTGGTAAGAGTTAAATCTTTGTTTTGTTCCTGATCTTAGGGGAAAGTATTCAGTCTTTTATCATAAAGTATGATATTAGCTATAAGATTTTAGTAGATGGCCTTCATCAAATTGAAGGCCATTCTATTTCTAGTTTTCTCAGTGTTTTTAATCATAAAAAGTTGTTGGATTTTGTTTATATATATATTAAATTTCTTTTAAATTTTAAAGATTAGGGTACAATTCAAGATTAGGCATACAAGTGGTTATCGTACAGGTAAAGTTTGGGAGATTTTGTCAATATATTAAAATAATCGTGTGATTTCTAGTCTTCATTTTACTAATGTTGATATATAACATTGTGTGATATATAACCTTGCATTTGTAAGATAAATCATACTTGGTCATGGTGTGTGATCCTTTTTGTATATGAATGGATGCCGTTTGTTAGTATCTGTTGAGATTTTTTTGTCTATATTGATAAGATATATTGAACTATAGTTTTATTCTCATGATGTCTTTATCTGGTTTTAGTATCATAGTAATACTGGCTTCATGGAATAATTTGGGACGTGTTCTTTCCTCTTCTATTTTTTTGGGATGAGTTTGAGAAAGAGCGTTCATTCTTCTTTAAATGTTTGGTAGAATTCACCAGTAAGCCTAAACTTTCTTTTGTGGAAAGTATTTTCATTACCAATTCAATCTCTTTACTTGTTATAGTTCTATTCAGATTTTCCATTTCTTTATTAATCAATTCAATAGTCTGTGTCTTTCTATGAATTTATTCATTTTATTTAGGTTTTTAAATTTCTGTTAAGCTGGTAGTGATGCCTTTCTTTCATTCCTGGTTTTGAGTCTCCTCCTTTTCTTTTTTCAGTTTTAGATTTGGTCTGTTGTTTTTCTCTTCTTTATTTCATTTGTTTCCACTCTAATCTTTATTATTTCCTTCCATTTTTCTTTGGGTTTAGTTTTATTTTCTTTTTTTCTAGCTTCTGAAGATGCAGGATGAACCAGGCTCAGCCTGTAATCCCGTGCCTTGGGAGGCTGAGGTGAGTGGATTGCCTGAGCCCGC
>NW_007247357.1:212733-213142 GCF_000164805.1 Carlito syrichta
G
Organism: Carlito syrichta; assembly: GCF_000164805.1. Classification (NCBI taxonomy): domain Eukaryota; kingdom Metazoa; phylum Chordata; class Mammalia; order Primates; family Tarsiidae; genus Carlito; species Carlito syrichta. The sequence continues at coordinate 212,735 of NW_007247357.1, forward strand.
TAGAGATGAGGTCTCGCTAAGTTGCCCAGGTGGGTCTTGAACCTGTGGACTCAGGCAATCCACTCACCTCAGCCTCCCAAAGCGCGGGATTACAGGCTGAGCCACTGAGTCCGGCTAATCCCTTTCTTATAGTATAATTGTTCAAGGTCTGCTTATGAGTGAGAACATATGGCACTCTGTTCTTTGTTTCTGTGATTGACTCTAAATCCATCCAAGTTGCTGTGAAGTCCATATGTTTTTCCTTCGTTATGGCTGCGTAATATTCCATTGTATGCATGTACCACATTTTTTTAATCCAGTCCAGCTTTGATGGGCAACATGGTAGGTTCCATGTTTTTGCTATTGTGAATAGAGCTGCAACAAACATGCGTGTGCAGGTATCTTTTTTGTAGAATAATTTGAGTTCCT
>NW_007247357.1:213162-337460 GCF_000164805.1 Carlito syrichta
AAAAAAAAAAAAAAGAGATGCAGGATGAAGTTTTTGATTGGACATCTTTCTTCTTTTTAAGTATAGCCATTTTATAACTATTAACTTGCCTCTAAGCACTTTTTTTTTAGCTGCATCCATAAGTTTGGCATGTTGTGTCTTCATTTTCATTCATTTCACACTCTTTTCTAACTTGCCTTGTGATTTTCTCTTTGACTCACTAGTTATTAAATGTGTTTTAGTAATTTTTGTATATTTGTGACTTTTTCAAATTTGTTTCTATTATTGTTTTCTAAATTCATTACAGGAGTCAAGAAAAAAATAGAGGTTGAAGAACATGTTTTTTATGGTTTCAATTATTTTAAATTTATTAAGCCTTCTTTCTTGACCTAACATATAGTTTATCCTGGAGAACATTCCATATGTACGTTATTATTGTGTTGCTGTTAGGTGGAGTGTTCTGTTGATATCTTTTAGGTCAAGTTGGTTTATAATGTTTGCCGTAGTCGGTTTGGGCTGCTATAACAAAACACTATAGATTGGATGGCTTATAAAAAAAAATATATTTCTCACAGTTCTAGAGGCTGAAAGTCTGATTAGGATAACAGCTAGTTCAGATCTGGTAAGGTCCATCTTCCAGGTTGCAGACTGCTGACTTCTTACTGTACTCTCACATGGCAGGAAGAGGACGAGAGAGCTCTCTGGAGTTCCTTTTATAAGACATTAATCTTATTCATGAGGACTCTAACTTCATGAACTGATTACTTCCCAAACCCCTCCACCTTCTTCCATCACATCGGGAGTTAGAATTTCAACATATGAATTTTGGGAAGGGAAGATACAAACATTCTGTTAATTGCAATGTTTTTCAAGTCTTCTATTTTCTTTTTCATCTTCTGCACATTGTTCTATTCATCCATTGAAAGTGTATTATAGAAATTTCCAGCTATTATTGCTAAAGCATCTATTTTTTTCTTGACTCCTGTACATTTTTGCATCACATATTTTGAGGCTCTGGTATTAGTGCAGACATGTTTACAATTGTTACAATTTCCTTTTATTATGATGAAATCTTCTTTGTCTTAGTCTTTTTTGTCTGGTGTTAATAGAGGGTTCCAGCTTTTTTTTGGTTCTTATTTGTATGATATATCTTTTTCTATCTTTTTACTTAAAAAATTCCTTTAAACAATTTTATTTTTATTTTTTTTGTGGAGATGAAGTCTTGCTATGTTGCCCAGGTTGATCTCAAACTCCTGTCCTCAAGCAGTCCTCTCACTTGGCTTCCCAAAGTGCTGGGATCACAGGTATGAGTCACCATGCCTGGTCCTATCTTTTAACTTTTAACCTCTTTGTCTTTAAAGTATGTCTCTTATAGACACCATAGAGTTGGATCATTTACAAAAATTCATTCTGTCACTATCTGTCTTTTGATTGGAGTGTTTGGTCCATTTATTTATTTAGTCAGAGTCTCACTCTATTGTCCAGGCTGGAGTGCAGTGGCATGTTCACAGTTACTGCAGCCTCAACCTGCTGAGCTCAGGCGATCCTTCCACCTCAGTTTTCCAAGTAGCTGGAACCACAGGCTCACACCATGATGCCCGGATAATTTTTTGGTTTATTGTAGAAATGAGGTCTTGCCAAGTTGCCCAGGCTGGTCTTGAAACCCTGTGCTTAGGTAATCCTCTCGCCTCGGCCTCCCAAAGTGTTGGGATTACAGGAGCAAGCCACTGCACCTGGCCCATTTATTTAATATTGTTACTGAAAATGTAGGATTTATGCTTGTCATTTTGTTATTTGCTTTCTTTTTTATTTCTTTTCTGCCTCCCTCCCCCCCTTCCTCCCGCCCTTCCTTCTTTTTTCTTCTTTCTTCTTCTTCTTTTTCTTGTTTTTGGAGACAGGATTTCACTATGTTGCCCAAGTTGGAGTACAGTGGCACAATCACAGCTCACTGCTTGACCTTCTGGGCTCAGGTGATCTGCCTCAGCCTTCTGAGTAGCTGGGACTACAGGTACATGCCACCAGGCATGACTAATTTTTTAATTTTTTTGTAGAGATGAGGTCTCACTATATTGCCTAGGTTGGTTTTGAACTCCTGGACTCAAGCAATTCTCCTGCCTCAGCCTCCCAAAGTGCTGGGATTATAGGTATGAACCACCACAACCAGCCTGTTATTTGTTTCTATATGTCTTATGTACGTTTTGTTCTTCTATTTTGCCATTACTGCCTCCTTTTGTATTAAATTGACATTTTTGAGTGTGACATTTTAATTCTCTTGTATTTCTTTTGCCAGATTGTTTGAATTATTTTCTTAGAAGTTGCACTGGGGATTACAGTTAATACCTTAACATAAAGCTATCTAGTTTGGATTAATAACCAACTTCATTTCCACAGTATATAAAACTTTGCTGAGGACTGCATGTAATTTTTTTTCAGAGAAGATGTTATTAAATTTGATCTATTTTATACCTTTGTAGGACATGTACTTTTTGCTTCAAATAATTTTTAATTTAGTTGAGAAGAAGAAAACAGATATATGTGAAAAGATAGAGGGCAGTGAATTCTTTAAATATGAATTCAAGGCAGTAAAGATGTGAGTAACAACTCTAGATAGAAAATGCATAATGGCTTAATGACAGAATATTTCAGAAGATCAGAGTTTATGTGAGACCCATGTCTCAAGTTAGTCAAAGATGACTTCATGGAATTGAGGTTTGACTTTAGTGTACGTAGAGGCATACAGATTCATCGAGATGTAAAGAGAATAAATAGAAACTCACCAAGCCAGCTTCTGACTTTTCAGTGAAATGGGGATTACAGTCATCAGTATCCTTAGCACCTAGAACATTGCCTTATACATTGTAGGTACTCAGTAAATGTTTATCAAATGACTAAATGAGTGAATGTGGTTAAATACATCAGTTAGGTGTGGAATTAGATCCTTGGAACAGAAAACATACCTTCTGGAACATCAGCATTGAACCATTTGCTGGGTAATCAGAAAGGGAGAAAGAGAGCTGTTAAGTCATCAAGTAGCAGTTGGCCCCTCAAAAGGGGAATTAAGTTTCTGATATCAGTAGATTGTTGCCATTACCTCTGTTGGTTCTCTAGAATCACAGAATGTCACACAGTCTTCATTTTTACCTAAAAAAATCTATACATACGTACTTTTTTCAGGGAGTTCAGAGAAAATGGAGGCATAAGGACATTGTGTGACTTTGTACGTTTCAGCGATGAAAGAATAGGGTGGTCCCGTGTGCTGCGACTCACACATGTAATCCTGGCACTTTGGGAGCCTGAGGCAGATGGATTGTTTGAACCTAGGAGTTTGAGACCAGCCTGGGCAACATAGCGAGACCTTGTCGCTACAAAAAATTCCCAAAATTAGCCGACCGTGATGGCATTTGGGACAATGAGGCAGAAGGATTGCCTGAGCCCAGGAAGCTGAGGCTGCAATGAGCTATGATGGTGTTGCCGCGTTCCAGCCTGAGCGACAGAGTGAGACTCCGACCTCCTCTCACCACCACCCCCCCCAAAAACAGGGTGTCAAAGGTTCTGAAAGTATTAAAGGAGAGATGATAGGAAATGCACAGGGAACATTATTTGTAACATCTAAAATAGCTCTGTCATTAATTTCCTTTCTAAATTTTCCATATCAAGTTCTTGACTCTCCAGGGTGGTCAACCTCAGAAAATTTCAAGTTTCTACAGTTATCACATGAACAGAATTTATTTTTGATAAGTTAAACATTTTTTAATAAATGTCAACTCTTTACTGTGATGTTTTGCTAAAGGGTACTGTGCATCTTTAGTACATTTATTTTAAGAAACTTGGGACCATCCTTCTATTTTTTGGTCATTTGAGAAAGGAATTCAGCTAAAAGGCTGAGTTCTAAGATTAAATTCATCTTTGCAAAACCAGTAGAGGGAGCAGTGTAACTATCCTTTGATTCCTGGAATAGAATCTACGTGGATAGACTAGATCTACCACTCCAATAATCTAGACAACCAAGACTTCATTTCATCCAGAGAGAAAAGGAGTCTGGGACAGTGATGTGGGTTTTTTGGCAATCATGAGTTTATGTTAAGGCATTAGCAGTGTTGTAGAATTGTTTTATGACTGCTGGGAAATGTTGATGAGATTGCTGCTGCATAAGGATTGCACTTCTATTTTGCTTCCGTTAGCGAAAAGTCACATGAGCATCTTGTACCAAGTCCACAAAAAGCTGGTTGGAATAAACTCACCCACTGGATTAGATTCTCAGTATCCGGGATCACTTACGCAACGGGGTGGGCATTTTCACTAATCTTTGCCACTTTTGATGTGGCTGGGAGTGGGAGTGGGAGTTGGGATGCGTTCTTCCTCCTTGACTCATCAGCTCTGGTTCCCTGGGCTCCAGTGCCTGGCTTGCACTATCTCCACTGCTGACTTAGCAGAGATGGGATCCCTCCTGCTCTGTCTCGCCTGACTCACTCCCACAGTGTTATTAGGCCTTAGGAACAGGGCTGTGGGCTGAGCCAAGGTGGTAGCATCCCTGCCTCACCGCTTCCACCCCCTTCAGCCACTTGTGCAACATTTTGCTGGTCCTTTGCCACTGAGCTCTCCATGTTTCTAGGTACTGGCTCAGAGGCTTGGGTGGGGGGTCTCTTTTCTTTTTTTTTTTTTTTTGAAGGCAGGATTTATTGAGAGGACAGAAAAGCTCCCACAGTGGGAGGGCACCCGAAGGGGTTGCCCGGGGATCTCTTTTCTTTGCCTTCACTTGTCTTTTGTCATCTGAATGAATGCTTTGGTCATATTTTCAGCTCTTCTTTGCTAGTATTTCTTTTGATACAATTCTTTTGGCTGTCACTGGTGGTCTTGTGGATATGCCTTCTAGTTCTTCAACAAGTATTTAAAATCTCGCCATTTCATTGATGGTTTTTCTTGTTTATACCTTCTCTCTCCAGCGGTATGTGAAGTAATACCTTTGACTTGAAAAGAAGCACTTTTGACTCAGGATCCTGGTTGCCTATGTAACAGTCAAGTCCTTTCTCATTTGCCAAAAAGTGTTTTAGGAAAGAAAGATATAGAAATTCAGGACCAATCAACAGTTCCCCCCTCCACCCTTTTGAAGAAAGATGAAAGCTTTGTGTTATTTGAGAGTCAACTTATTTCCTCCTCTCCTCTGACAGATTGTGGTCAATGTCCAAGCCTGATAACATGTTCACATTTTCAGGGTCAATCTGTGTTAAAAAGTAAGTAAACTCTGTTTTGCTCTTGCTCTCTTTGGCTTTTTATTACTGTCACTTTTAGTCCTTTTGTGTAAGTGCAAGGGTGGCACATTCTCAGAATCTGCCGTATGTTCATTTCCGGTCAGTATACTTGGAAGAGACAATTCCAGTCCCATACTCAGTTAATCATTAGTCACTAATTACGCTTATGACACAGGCTTGAAGTATAGCTACAGTGACAAAACCATTATGAATATCTCTGGCCACTGCATTCAAAAAAGATACTAAATATAAAAATGTAAGAAAGGCAGTTTTATCCTTTGAAAAGGTTATATTTTGTACTTCCATTTGCTGTCCTGTTTTGCAGTCTGTTCAGAGATCAAGAGGGGACTGGGTGCTGCTTATTGGAGCCTCTCAAGCTCCTCAATGCCAGGATGGGATGGGAAAGGTTGAGTTTTGAGTGTTTGGGAGAAGTAGAGTAGATGTGATGAACAGAATGGGAAAGGGAAAAAACTTGAGGAAAAGGTTATTGTGGCTAGAGTTGGAAGACCCGAGGTAGAGAGCTCAGAGTGAAGGCCACGATGCTGTGAGGAGGATTCCAGGTGTGGTTTATGCCTACGCGGAGTGAAGACAGAAGTCTAAGGGGTCATGGAGAGTGAGGCTAAAAGACGAAGTCTCCATGTTTGAAGAGTCATCACCGTGGACCTGGGAGCTTCAAGGTTTGGTGAAAGAAGTTCAATGAAGCATTCTACCTCAGAAATAGAAATGGTGCTACTGCCTTAGTGGCTGCTTTATCTGATATTTATCCAGCCATTTCAGCTTTTGTTTTGTTGATAAATGCTTAGTATATATTTTTTCCATGCTTCTCAGTCATCGTCCATTGGTTTTAGGTGTGTCACTTGAGAATCGCCTTACTAGGCTGCTGCCGCTGCTTCTTTTTTTAAACTTCAGTTTTGTCTTAATTATCTTTACCTAGTCCATTTAGCTTTACAGTGAACTTTCTGTTTGTCTCATTTTTTTAGTCTTTTTCCCTTCCTTAACGAAAATTATTTTTTCTTGACATTTTTTTGGATTTAGTTTTTATTTGTTTGATTTAATTTTTTTTCTTAATTTTAGTTTGGTTTGGAGGTTGCTACCAAAGCTAGTTTAACAAGGTATAATTTAATCAATACCTTTATTGTTCTCTCATAAAATACAAAGACCTTAGAATGCTTAATCTCTATCTACTTCCCTTCTACCTTATACATTGCTGCAGTTTTATTTTATTTCTAGCATATTTTCTTCCACAAAATAGGTTGCGATTATGGTTTTAGAAAGTACATTTGTTTAGATTTACTCACCGAGTTACTAGTCCAGTATTTTTGCGCATCGTTTTTTTTTTTTTACATCGAATCCTCTTTTTGGAGAATTATCTTGCCTAAAATACAGCCCTTACAATGTTTCAGTTTACCTGAACATGTCCTTGTTACATCTCATTCTTGAAAAAGCATTTTTCCAATATTTTATCATTAAAATGTCAAACATAAAGCAACATTGAAATAATTCCCATCACCTGGATTCTACCATTTATGTTTGAAAGAATATTCGCTGGAACTAAGGTTCCGGGTGACTGGTTATTTTATTTCTTTTTGGTATTCGGTGAATGGACATTGAGAAGTCAGCCATTAGTCTTATTGTCATTTGTGTGTAGAGAATCTATCTTTTCTCTCCGGCCGCTTTAAAAAAATGTTTTTGTTTGATGTTTTTTACTATGGTATTTTAGGTATATGTTTCTTTGGGTTTCACTGAGTGCAGTGATCAGAGAACTGGTGTCTTTTAGAAATTCTGAAGAGTCTTGGTCATTATGTCTTTTTTTTTTTTTTGCTTTTAAAAAATTGACAAAAATGCATACGGTATTTACAGTAACAATGTGATGTTTTGATATATGCATACACTATAAAATTAAGCTAGTTAATATATTCATCACCTCACTTATAAGTTTTTTTGTGGTAAGAACATTTAAGACATACTCTTGTCACCATTTTCAGTATATCATACTTTATTATTAACTATAGCCATCGTGTAGTCATTATCTCTCCAGATATTGTTTCTTTTTCATTCGTTCTCATAATACTTTCTGCAACTACTTTAAGCTAAATTCCCCACTTAAGGCTCTTTGGATGATTAAAGTTCTATGAATTGGTACCATGGACTCTAGGGTGGGTCGTTTTGTGGCTACTAACCCTCAGGGGAGATTTTTCTCTCTCTCCATTCCTTTTGGCATCAGAGATGGGATGGGCAAGTTTTCTTACCGTCCTCTATCTGGGTGGTAGGGTGTAGGCCTCTTTCTCCCTTCTGGGGTGGTGTTATTTGGGCCTCGGTTTTAAGCAGGGATCTTCTGTCATACCTACCAAGTCCCTTTGGTAGGTCCTGGACGTCACCTCCTGCGTCTCTTACAGCACCGTCTTTCCCCTTGCAGGCATGAAAATGGAAACTCGATGACTCCAGGTGTGCACAGAGAATTTCTGGTGGAGTCAAGTTTGGCTTTTGCTTACTCCCTTCCCCCTTGAGTAGTTGTTCTAGGTTAAGTGACACATGCACAGAGATTCTGGTGAACTGGTTGGTTATAATGGTTTAAACAGGCTAAAGATAGGAGTCATTTCAAGAACCTGATTATCAGAAAATTGTGCCTGAGGAAAGCCCCTTCCAATCAAATGCTGGATCTTCAGGAGGCATAGATTCCTGGTTGTAGCTCAAAGCTACATGACCCTCTCTTTTGATGAGGAAACCATAGGTTTTAGAAATTATCACTAGTTCAGAAGTGTTAGTTCAAGCTTGATATATGAAGCAAAATGGACCCTGTAAATAGAAGGTTAATCAGAAACTTTTTTTTTTTAAGTCAAGGTCTCACTCTGTTGTCTGGGCTGGAGTGCAGTAGCACGATCATGGCTCACTGCAGCCTTGACCTCCTGGGCTCAGATGATCCTTCTGCCTCAGCTTCCCATGTAGCTGGGACTACAGGTGTGCACCACTAAGCCGGCTAGTTTTTTTGTAGAGGTGAGGTCTTGCTGTGTTGTCCAGGCTGGTCTCAAACTCCTGGCCTGTCAGAGTGCTGGGATTACATGCATGAACCACTATACCCAGCCTAGAAACTTTTATTTCTATTCTAGGCAAGCTTTCCAAACATATGGAAAACTTTTTTTTTTTTTAAATCAAGTTGACTTTTTTTATAATTGCAAGTCTTTTTTCCTTCTAATTGTTAGAATTGTGTTTATTCTGGCCAAAACTGTATGCATTATTTACAGCCGAAATCATTTGAAATGCAGTCCTATCATTCATCAGCGATACTTAATAGTTTCTGTAAATATTCCAGGATGTAAATTAAGTATTGCTTGCCACTTGACTACATTTCTTTTGGTAACTCATGCCAAGTAAATTTTGACCGTCTCTAAAAATATGTTTGTTGTAGTTTGTTCTTTGGGGATATTTTGTGTGTACTTTGGCAGTTAATGAAAAGACATACACTTCCTGAAGATTTAAGTATTTACATCCTTGTGTAGTCTTAATATATGACTCAGAAGAGACTCATACATACAAAGAAGGACTGTAAGCGAGTCAATGCTCTTTGCATTAGTGGACTAAAACAAATGATAAAAAGGTGGGCTCAATTGCCGTGTGCTCCTTATACTTGAATCATGAACCATGATGAATCTCCCCCAATTTCTAGTAACAAGCCAATACTTAGGAAATCCTTATTTTTATAGCCATTGTTAGTTGGCCACATGCACACTTTGACATTAACATCTTACTCTTTTGAGACTTTGTATATTTAACTTCAGATAATTATTTTATTGTTTCCTTTTGTGGGGTGTCAGCTCTATAATCATACTCATCACAAGTAAGAAACAAATATATATGTGATAAAAACACATGAACCCCATTGATTTGAATCTATTAACAATAAGTACTTTCGTATCAGAGAACTGTGTAGGCATTGTGCAATATGGCTGGACAAATAATTTGAGTACTAATATTAATTTAGATGTTAGTTTAATTTCTCACATATGAGCCACATGTACTCAGCATTTGTTTTGAAATAAATGTATTTGTTCACTGGAATATAAGCTCCACGAAGGCAGAGACTTTGCCTGTCTTATTCACAACTGAATTTCTAGTCTGAGGCATAATCATTTCTCAACAAAAATTTGTTCGATGAAGCCAGGTGTAATGTCTCACACCTGTAATCCCAGCACCTTCGAAGGCTGAAGCAAGAGGATTACTTGAGTTTAGACTCTGTTTCTACAAAAAAATAAAAAAATCAGCCAGGTGTGGTGGTGCACACCTGTAGCCCCAGATAATTCTGGAGGCTGAGCCAGGAGAATCGCTTGAGTCCGAGTTCGAGGCTACAGCAAGCTATGATTGCACCACTGTACTCCAGCCTGGATGACAGAGCAAGACCCCATCTCTGGAAAAAAAATTGTTCAATGAACAAGTACTACTTAATTAGGAAATAATTAATAGTGGAAAATATCTTAGTAAAACAGAAAATTAAATGCAGGGTTAAGTTTAGTCAATATTTCTTCACAGCTATTTAATATATTTTGTGGCTTCAGGGTTAGGTGCACACAGATTGAAAGCAAGTATATTTTTCTGGTGTATTGCTTCGTTTATTATTAATTAATGATCTTTTCAATCTGTAGCAATTTTTTTTGGTCTTAATATCTCTGTGTAATATTGATGCACTGACTTTTTTCTTTCCTTCTCTTCCTTCTCCCTCTTCTCTTTCTCTTCCCTCCTTTCTTTCTTCCTCTTCCTACTTAGTATTTACCCGGTATGTCCTCTTTCACTTTTTTCATTCTTTTAGTTTTGTCCCTTTTGAGCCACTATAGATATGTTTCTAGAAAACAGCATATATAGCTGGATTTCTTTCCTCTGTTCTTTAAAAATCCCAAGAATCTTCTTTAACAGGCACCATTTTTCCATTTATGGTCCCTTTGATTATTAGTGTAACTGGCTTATTTTGACCATTTTATCTTATGTTTCTATTTTTCTCTCTCTCTCTTTTTTTAACTTTTGCTTTCTGCTTTCCAAGCTTCTCTTGGAAAGACTGAATTTTCTTTACCTCATTCCCCTACTCCAATCATTGATTTCGATGATTTATATTTTATGTTTTAAAATCTTAACATGGATCTGCTGGATGCAGTTGCTCACACCTGTAATCCCAGCCCTTTGGGAAGCAGAGGTGAGAGGATTGCTTGAGCCCAGGGTTTGAGACCAGCCTGAGCAACTTGGTGAGACCTCGTCTCTACCATAAATCAAAAAATAGCCAGGCATGGTGTCATGTGCCTGTAGTTCCAACTACTTGGAAGGCTGAGGTGGAAGGATCGCCTGAGCCCAGCAGGCCAAGGCTGCGGTGGCCGGGACTGGCCACTGCACTCCAGTCTGGGCAACAGAGTGAGGCTCCAACTCCAAAAAAAAAAAAAAAAAAAAATTAACATGGATCCATGACTTAGCGTGATTTCATATTAATTAATAGCTCTATTCTCATATCCTCAGATATGTATGAGCCTTCCCTTCCCAATTCAGATCCCACTGGTCATTTTATTATTCTTATTGTCAGTGCTTTCCTAGTTTTATCAGTAATGACTCATTATTTCTTACATCTTCCTTCTGGATTCATTTTTCTTCCTGAAGCACATACATCTTTTATTTAAGTAATTAATTGATTAATTAATTTTTGAGAAAGAATTTCATTCTGCTGACCAGTCTGGAGTGCAGTAGAGTGATCCCAGCTCACCACAAGCTCAATCTCTTGTGCTCAAGCAGTTTCAGCCTCCCAAGTAGCTGGGACTACAAGTGTGCACCTCCCCGCCTGGCTAATTTTTGTATTTTTTTTTTTTTTGTAGAAACAAGGACTTGCTATGTTTCCCAGGTTGGTCTTGAGCTCTTGGGCTCAAGTGATTCTCCCTCCCCAAGTACTGGGATTACAGGTGAGAGTCACCGTGCCTGGCCACATCTTCAAGATTTAGTCTAAGTCATATGAAATTGACATTTTTGTGGGTCAAAATGGTCAAATATCAGAAATTTCATATAATTTAGTCTAATAGTCATTTTGGGGAGAAATTGTGAGTTGTAAACCTTTTCAACTAGTCTATCTAAAAATGTTTCTATTTCACCATTATGTATATATAATTTAGCTGGTTATGCACTCTAACTGATGGTTATACTCCTTTATTACTTTAAAGATACTTCCCTGCCTTCAGAAACTGTTGTTGCTGATGAGAAGTTTTCTGTCATTCAAATTGCCATTTTAAAAAATAGATCATATGTCTTTACTTTCTCATTCCTTTGCTTTTGAAGTTCTGAAGATTTTCTGCATGTTTATATATGGCTATTTTTTATTTGTTTTTAACTTCAATGAACGTGTCCTTCATTTATAGAAGTTCTATTTGACTTCTTTTCAATTGGTTTATTCCTTTTCATAGTACCCAATCTTTCCCTTATAGTTTGCATTCTTTTTTAAAACTCTCTTCATTCATTTTAAATAACTTGTTTGTAGTCTTTTTTACCCTGTGATTTTGGGAGCTCTGATGTTCCTATTCATTACATTTTAAAAATTTCTCTCAGAGTGCCTTGATTTCTCATTGGGTTTATACATGATGCTCACCTATGGGAGCTCATCTCCCTGCTTTGGGAGTTCCCTAAAGTCTTTGTTTTTAAAGTATCCCCCAAGAGTTGTAATTTTTTTTTTTTTTTTTGAAGAAAACAGTATTTTTTAGGACATAGGTTTTGCAGTGGGAATACATGCGCCATAGTAAACTACATGTGTATTCAGGCAGGTCAAAGAGAACAGGATTTTAAAGGAAAAATGAGGGAAATCCCATAATTGTTTTGAGATAATTATCCTTGTCTAGAGGGATCAATGACATGGGTGGCACCAGGTTGAGGTCCTTCAGGCATTTGCTGGGCAGATGTCCTCACAGAGGTATTATTTGGTATAAAGTTGCAATGACCTTTGTGCAAGTTGTGGTTTTTGCAGAGTCTTCATCAGAGTTTTAATCAGGTGTCTATGTGTGAGACCCCTCCCTTCATGGCTTCTCCCAGGTCAGCTCATCAGGGTTTTTTACTCAAATGACTCAGTTTCGATTTTGACAACTTTCACATGTGCATGCCTTCAGAACAATCTTTCTATCAGCAGCATGGTTTGTGTGCCTTACACATTCAAACTTTACACCTAGTGAACATGTACCGAGAATTTTGACTTCTCAGAGGTGACTGATTGATTGTTAACCAAGGCTCTGTGCCCTGTGGAAGTGGCAGGCCTTCCAGCTGCTTTCAAAATCAGGTGGGAAGAGTTATTTTAGTCGTTTCATCGAGGAGGTAGTTCTTCAAGGCTCCATGCTTGACATGGGGTATCCAATCACAGCCTTCCTGCTTACTGCAGACACTGTGTCTCCTGTCCTCACAGAAGGTGGGATCCAGAGCTGAGTCGCTAGACCTGTGATTGAGTTTGAAACGGCTGTTGGGTCACCTGTGTTATGGCCTTGATTTCTTTGTTTATCTGGCACATAGGAGTTTTCTATTTTTTTCTCCAACATGACTATGTGTTAATTTTTGTTGTTGGTTTTTGCTACATTTTACTCATTATTTCTACAGGTTTGTAATGAGAGAGCAGTTCCTTGACAACATAGAAAGTCATGCTCTTGAAAATACTGTTGGTCTCAGATTTTAAAATTTTTACTCACTTGGTTCTGGCCTGTTCCTTGATCTTTCTTCGTGTTTCATTACTATGCTTTAATTCTTTGGCTTTTTTGTTGTTGTTGCTGAGTGCAGTTGAAACTGTCAGATTCAGAGTATGATATGTTTTCAAATATGCTGTATTATCTTAAAAAGTTAGCACACAGTTAATATATAGTACATATATAACCATCTCTTTTTATCCAGATGTCTTTTTGCCTGGTATTCTCATTAAATGCATATATTCTTATAAAAATCAAATTTGTGACTGGGTGCAGTGGCTCATGCCTGTAATCCCAGTACTTTGGGAGGCCGAGGTGAGGGATTGCCTGAGCCCACGGGTTCTAGAATGGCCTGGACAACTTGGCAAGACTGCATCTCTACAGTAAATCAAAAAATTTGTGGGGCGTGGTAGCACATGCCTGTAGTTCCAGCTATTTGGAAGGCTGAGGCAGAAGGATCACCTGAGCCCAGTAGGTCGACGCTGGGGTGGCCGTGGGTGGCCACGGCACACTCATACACACACTTATCACACACACACACACACACACACACACACACACACACACACACAGAGAGAAATGTGCCATGCCATTGACGTCACTTTCATTTGCTTTTTTTTCCCTGGCAACAGCTGAACATGCCCTGACAACCTACCTTCCATTATAAATGTTTTAATAACCAGGCAGGAGAGAGTCATCCCTTCCCCACAGCCATATCATGTAATGAAGGACACACACAGCTGCAACCACACCATGTAATTATGTAATTTGTTTTTGACAGCTCCCATCTGCAGAGGCAAGTGTGAACCACACATGGGCGAGGATTTTGCATATGTTCAATTTTGTTAGCTCCTTGTGAGTAGTCACGCATTTTCTTGGGCGGAATGGCACCAAGTATGAGGCAGGGAATTCAAGCCACCTCCCCTTTTCCAGTACGGCAACAACTCAAGGTGTTTGCTGTCTGTGGAAAATGTTCAGATCAATGTCTCCATACCAAAGGGAAGAAATGTTAGGCTGGCAACCACTTTCCAGGTTGTTGCTTATAAGATAGAAGAGTTCATTGTAATGAGTAAATTGTAATGAGTAAATGAAGTGCAGGACAGCCATTGCATTTGTCCCAAGCGGAATTCTCAAAGCCATCTCTCTCAATAGCTATGTGTTGGGTAGTGTGATAGCTCTTCCTATGGTTTTTGTTATCCGACTACGGGAACTTAGTGTGTTCCTCATCACATTCTTCTTAGGTAACTAATTGATGGCCTATACATAGCAACGGTTGATCGGACTGTGGGGTGTTCCCTGGATCCCCGAGGCATGTCCTGAGTTGTCTGGGACTGGACATTTTATGGGAACTGAGCTTGAGATAGAGTGGGGACAAGATAAAACCCAATCCTCAGTGATTGGGTATTGGGCTCCTTTCAGGGGTATGAGAAAGTATTATTCTACAGCAAGTGGGAGTTGGAGTGCTAATCCTGAACATTACATCCGGATAATTCTGTGAGGGGATGGTAGAAGTATCACCAAGCAGGAAACACTAAGAAAAATGGGACAATTCCAGTTAGCTCAGAATTATCATCAGCAGTCAAAACTATGCTTCTGAATATAGCCATGGGGTCTGATCAAGAAGACATCTGTTACCTTAGGAAGAAGGGATAGAACAGTGGATATCTTATATAAATTAGAATAGGAAATTATAGTAGAGGATATATCATTATTCTTTTAGTATTGAAAGAGAGAGAAAGAGAGAGAGAGAATGAATATGAAAGAGAGAGGAGAGGAACTAGGCAGAGCTCTGAACTGATTTTATAGCCTATCATTTACCTGGTAGAAATCAGACAAAGTTGAGTTAAAGATTTGCCCATGTCTTCTCCGACCCTGATTGCCTTGGTTCCTTTTGGTAGTAGAATTATTGCATAATGAGTAAAACCACAGGCAAATATCACAAATAGTAATTAAAGGCAGAGCCATATGTGGTCTAGTTAGCTCCACCTAGTGATAGGCAAGTGTTGGGGAGGATTTGTTCAGTGAAGAAGGAGGTCATGAAGGGAAGGAATTTGACTTATGAAAACGGGGCTCGCTTGAGGCTGCAGGTCCCAGAGAGCTTTTGTTGTTGCTCTCACTACCTTTGGTCAAGTCATGTAGTTATATATTCATATTTTTGTGTGTGTGCTTTCTCCTTAATAGGAAGGAACTCACGCCTGTGAAGATGTGGAAATTCCCTCTCAGATTTCCAGAGTTCTTTGGCCCAAAGTTATCATCATTTAGGCAGTCTGTGGCTGAAGTTGCCTTCCCTGTCCTTCCCAGCACCCCACAGCCTCAGGCCTTCCAGAGCAGGTAGTAGAACGTGGGATCATGATTACGGTTGCACCTACCTAAAGGCAATGGGGGTGTATGAAACGGAGGATGCTGGAGCTGTGGGCTCTTTATCTTCTCTTATTCTTTTATCTTCTTACCCAGTTTTCAAGTTCAGCCTTCCAAAGGACACACATTTAAGCTATGGTACTTAAGGTGGTAGTCAACTTTTTCTACAATTCTCTCAGAATGTTATTTGATACTTTCACTAGAGGTGCATTTATTCCCGGGGTGCCAAAAAAATGTTAAGCGATGTTTTGAGCAATGTTCACTGTAATCAGAAGTGTCTGGATGCTGAGGGTAACAACTTTGAGCCCCTCTTGTAGTTGTAGAAATCAAATGTTACGTGTATTCATTTTTTGTCATCGATATATATTATTACAATTGTAATCGCTTTTTCCTTTCTTAAAATGTATACTTTTTGACATCCTCTGTATATATTTACTTGATCTTTGGAGATGATTTTCCTTGATGAATCTTGGCAGTTTAGTATATTCTTGTAAGAATTTGTCTGAAAACATTTGCAAGTTATAGAACTTATTGAAGTCAAAACCTTATGGCCTGTATTGGTTTTTCTTTTTTCTTTTTCTTTTTTTGCGTTGGAGTCTCACTCTGTCACCCAGAATGGAGTGCAGTGGCCACTCCCGGCCACCGCAGCCTCGACCTGCTGGGCTCCGGTGATCCTTCTGCCTCAGCCTTCCAAGTAGCTGGAACTACAGGCGCACACTACCATGCCCGGCTAAGTTTTTGGATTTTTTTTGTAGAGATGAAGTCTCACCAAGTTGCCCAGGTGGGTCTCGAACCCGCGGGCTCAGGCAATTCACTCACTTCAGCCTCCCAAGGCGCGGGATTACAGGCTGAGCCTCCGAGCCTGGCCTGTATTGGTTTTTCAAGTCCTCTCTTTCACATTAGAAACATTTAAACTTTGATGGCTGACTACTTAGGCTTTTTTTAAAATACAGCATGATTTAATGCTAGATTATTCATGAATATGTATAGATGATTTTTATTTTTAAGAGTTATTCATTTGTTTATTTTTTAGAGATGAGCTCTCTCCCACCCAGGATGAAGTGCAGTGACACCATCATAGCTCAGTGAGTCTTAAACTCCTAGGCTCAAGCAATCCTCCTATCTTAGCCTCCTGGGTAGCTGGGATTACAGGCGTGAGCCACTGCGCCTGGCTAGATGATTTTTATAAAGTTGGTAATTACTAGTTGCATCAGACAAATCTAACTTATCAAAAATATTCCTGGGAGGATAATTCAAGGTGAAAAGAATTCACCAAATTACCAATAGAAAAAAATAGTAGAACAATAAAATAATTTAGGTTACTAGAACTAAATGACGATTAAAACTTGGAAAGAATTTATTAGCACCATTTTACCCTGTTCCCTCCCCATTTTGCTTTTTTATTTTATTTATTCTTTTTCTTTTGCTGGTATTTACAAGGATGATTCATGATCATTATAACTAATGAAACAATACAAAGATGTATAAGGAACAATTTAATGCCTCCCAACTCTGTATGCAGTAAATGAATGTTAATGGTCTGGAACATGTGTTTCCATTCCATTAGCTCTGCTCATACAAATATATCAATATATATACATGCATATGCATATATATATGCACACACACAGAGATGCACACACATATGCCACATATACAACTACATAGAGGTTATTTTCAGTTTTTTTTATGCAACTAGGATTAAAATATACAGCTTCTGCTCTAAATTTCTTTTCTTACTTTGTACACTGTAGATTTCCCCCGGGATGATTGTTGTCATTGATAAAAAAAAAAAATCTATGGGTTATCAACATGGTGGAATAGGAGATTCCTGACATTCCCTTCTCCCACAAACACACTGCATAAGCACCTGCACTCCAAGAGAAAGTCAGAATCTAGTTGAAAGACTCCTGCATACCAGATGACTGAGAAAATATGCACCTCAAAATTGGTAGGAAAAGCAGAGATACTCTTGTGCACTAATCCTACCCCGAGCACAGCTTTTTAAAAGGTCACTAAGAAACAACATAAAAATACCTGAAAATATAAAAGTCACTGGTAAAAGTAAGTAGAGAGTCAAATTCAGAATACTCTTATACTGCATTGGTGGTATGAAAATTAATTATAACTTTAGTATGACTGTTAAAAGAAAAAATTATTTAATCACCTCTGTCTATAATTTGTCAAATGACATAAACTATAAAAGATATAAAACGTGTCACCAAAAATAAATTTAGGGAGAGTAAAAGTGTAGAGTTTGTGCAAGTGATCAAAGTTGTCATTATCAGCGTATAATAAATCAACCTGTTATTAGTATAAGATGTTTTATGTAAACCTGATGGTAACCACAAAGCAAAAACCCTTAGTAGATACATAAAAGATAAAAATAAAGGATTTGAAGCATACCACTACGGAGAATATTCAAGTCACAAAGGGAGACAGCAAGAGAGGAACAAAGGATATACAAATTAACCAGAAAACAACAAAATGGCAATAGTAAGTTCTCATATATCTATAATTACCTTGAACATAAATGGATAAAATTCACCAATCAAAAGACATCAAGTGATTGAATGGATTAAAAAAAAATTCAACTACATGTGGCCTATAAGAGAGTCACTTCAGCTCTAAGGACAAACATAGACTGAAAGAAAGGGGTGGAAAAGTTATTCCACAAAAATGAAAGCCACAAGAGAGTAAGGGTAGCTGCACTTATATCAGACAAAATAGACTGTCAAGAACTGTAAGAGGAGAAAAAGTTATTATATATTGATAGAGGGGTCAAGTCATAAAGAATTTATGCACCCAACATCAGCACACATAAATATGTAAACCAAATATTTAGAAAATCTGAAGGGTGAGATGTAGACTGCAACACAATAATACTAGAAGACTTTGGTATTCTTTATTTTTTGAATTGCAGCCTCACTCTGTCACTCAGGCTGGAGTGCAGTGGCATGATCATGGCTCGTTGCAGCCTTGACCTCACGGACTCAGGCAGTCCTTCTGCCTTGGCCTCCTGATTAGTTGGGACTATGGGTGTTCACCACCACACCCAGTTGATATTTGAGTTTTTGTAGAGATGAGGTCTCGCTATGTTGCCTAGGCTGGTCTCAAACTCTTGGGCTCAAGTGATTCTCCTGCCCTGGCTTCCCAAAGCAATTGGGATTACAGGCATGAGCCACTGTGCCCAGCTGACTTCAGTATTCTACTTTCAACATTGGGCAGATCTTCTAGACAGAAAATCAATAGGAAAACATTGGACTTGAACTATACTTTAGATCAAACGGACCTAATAGATACTTACAGAACCTTTCATCCGACAGTAACAGAATACACCTTCCTGTCAAGTGCACATGGAACATTCTCCAAGATGGATCATATGTGAGGCCACAAAACAAGTCTTAACAAATTTAAGAGTGAAATCATATTGAGTATCCATTCTTACCACAATGGCATGAGACTAAAAAATCAATAACAGGAGGCAACGAATACATGAAAATTAAACAATATGCCCCTGAATAACCAATGTGTCAAAGAAGAAAATTTTTTTTTTAAAGTGGGATTTATTGAGAGGTCAGAAAAGCTCCCAGTGGGAGGGGACCTGAGGGGGTTGCCCAAGAAGAAATTAAAAGGAAAATGAAAAAAACATTTTAAAAAATGTTGTTTAAAAAAGTAAAATCAAAAAAATTTTAGCTAGACTAACAAAACAAGTGAAGACTCAAACAAAATCACAAATGAAAGAGGAGCCATTACAACGGATATTATAGAAACATGAAGGATCGTGAGACTATTATGAACAACTCTACACCAATACACTGGATAACTTAGAAAAAGATGGATGAATTCCTAAAAACATACAACCTACCGAGACTGAGTCAGGAAGAAATAGAAAATATACAACAGCAATTAAGGAAATTGGGCTGGGCATAGTGGCTCACACCAGTAATCCCAGCATTTTGGGAGGCTGAGGAGAGAGGATTGCCTGAGTTCACAGGTGCAAGATCAGCCTGGGCAATATGGCAAGACCTCGTCTCTACAATAAATCAAAAAAATTAGCTGGACTAGTGGTACATGCCTGTAGTTCCAGCTACTTGGAAGGCTGAGGCAGAAAGATCACCTGAGCCCACCAAGTCAAGGATATGATGCCGTGAGCAAGCCGTGCATTCCAACCTGAGTGACAGAGTGAGACTCCAACTCAATAAATAAATAAAATGTAGATTTTTTTTTTAAAGGAGATTGAATCAGGTATAAAAAGTCTCTCCTATCGGGGGAAAGCCCAGGGCCTGATGACTTCACTGTTAAATTTGGCTAAACTTTAAAGAAGAGCAAATACAGGCTGATGCTGTGGTTCACACCTATAGTCCCAACACTTTGGGAGGCTGAGGCAGGAGGATCACTTGAGCCCAGGAGTTTGAGACCAGCCTAGGCAACACAGACCTTGTCTTTGAAAAAAATATATATATTAGCTGGGCATGGTGGTGTCTGCCTGTGGCTCCAGCTATTTGGGAAGCTGAGGTGGGAGACTGCTTGAGTCCCAGAGGTCCAGGCTGTGGTGAGCTGTGATTATTTCACTATACTTCAGCTTGGATGAGAGTGAGACTCTGACTTGAATAAGGGGAAGGAGAAGGAGGAGAAGGAAAGGAAGCAGAAGAAGAAGAGCAGGAGGGGGAGGAGGAGGAGGAAGAGAAAGAGGAAGAGGTAGAGGAGGAGGAGGAAGAAGAAGAAGAAGAGGAAGAAGAAGAAGAGGAAGAGGAAGAGGAGAAGAAGAAGAAGAAGTACTACTACTACTACCTACTACTAAGACAAATTCTTCTCAAACTCGTCCAGAAAATTGAAACTTCCAAACTCGTTTTACAAGGCCAGCATTACCCCGATCCCAAAGGAACACTAGAAAAAAGAAAACTACAGGCCGATACCCTCGATGCAAAAATCCTTAATAAAATACCGGCAAACTGAATTCTAGCAAGTAGCGCATTAGCGATGTCATTTCTTTTGATTAAGGGGGATTTATCCCAGGGACGCATGGATGAATCTAGGGACATAAATCAACAAATGTGATACACCATATTAATAAAATGAAGGACAAAAGAGGCGTGATGATCTCAATGGATGCAGAAAAAGCATCTCATAAGAATTTGACATCTTTCCATGTTAAAAACTCTAAAAAAATTGTGTAGAAGGAATGTCCCTCAGTACAATAGAGACAATATATGAGAAGTCCACAGCTAGCATCACACTCAATGGTGTAAGAACAGAAACAAGAGAAAGATGCCTCTTTCATCACTTCTCTTCATCATAGCGCTGGAAGTGCTAGCCAGAGAAATTAGTCAGGAAAAAGAAATAAAAGTCATCCACACAGGAAAGGAGAAAGTGAAATTGTGTTTGTTTGCTGATGACATAATCTTATATATAAAGAATTCTAAAGACTCCACCAAAATACTGTTAAAATTGATAAACAAATTCAATAAAATTGCAGGTTACAAAATCAACATACAAAAATCAGAAACATTTCTATATGCTAACAACGAACTATCTGAAAAAGAAATTAGGAAAATAAAATACCATTTACAATAGAACTTTTTAAATTAATTTTTAATTTTAAAGATGCGGGGTACAATTCAGGGTTAGGTAGACAAATGTTCATTAGGCAGGTACCCTTGTTGATGAGGTGCACCCCCTCACCTCGGCAGTTTTCCACTATTGCCAATCCCCTTCTTATAGTATTGCGATAGTTGTTCAAGGTCCACTTATGAGTGAAAACATGAGATACTCGATTCTTTGTTTCTATGATAGATCACTCAGTATTATAGACTCTAAGTCCGTCCAAGTAGCTGCAAAGTTCATAATTTCGTCCTTTATTGTTGCATATATCCCATGTGTATATGTACCACATTTTTTTAATCCAGTCATTTTTCGATGGGTAGCATGGTTGGTTCCATGTTTTTGCTATTGTGAACAATGCTGCAATAAACATACGTGTGCAGGTATCTTTTCCATAGAGTGATTTGAGTTCCTTCGGGTATATTTCCAGAAGGGGGATTGCAGAGTTGTATGGAAGGTTGATTTTTATATCTGTTAGGAATCACCGCACTGTTTTCCACAGAGGTTGTACTAGTTTACATTCCCACCAACAATGTAGAGGTGTTCCCTTTTCCCCACATCCTCTCCAGCAT
Organism: Carlito syrichta; assembly: GCF_000164805.1. NCBI lineage: Eukaryota > Metazoa > Chordata > Mammalia > Primates > Tarsiidae > Carlito > Carlito syrichta. The sequence goes on from NW_007247357.1 coordinate 234,601, forward strand.
CTGTTGTTTTTTGAGTTATTGATGGTGGCCTTCCTGACTGGAGTTAGGTGGTATCTCAGTGTGGTTTTAATTTGCATTTTTTTACTAGTGAGGCTGAACATTTTTTCATGTAACTGCTGGGTGTTCATATGTCTTCTTTTGAGAAGTGTCTCTTCATATCTTTTGCCCACTTTGTAATGGGGCTGTTTGTTTTTTTCTTTTTGGTACATTTGAGTTTCTTATAGAGCCTAGATGTTAGGCCTTTGTCAGATATACAGTTGGCAAATTACAATAGTAGTTTTAAAAAACTTAGGAGTAAATTTAACCAAGGAAGTAAAATATTTGTACACTTAAAACTATAGAACATTGATGAAAGAATTGTATACATAGATAAAAATATCACATTGTACTCCACAAATATACTCAATTATTATTTGTCAATCAAAAATTAATGAAAATTTAAAAAACTACATAAATGGTCTAAAAAGCCTAATTAAAAGGCAGGATACTAAAATTGGCTACAAAAATAAACACTCAATTATACAATGCCAGGAGGATAGCATCTTCAAATATAAAGGCATAAATACACTAAAAGTATACAGAGGAAAAAGTTATTCCAAATTACTGTGGATCAAAAGATAGCTAAAATGGCTATAATTTCAAGTAGAGTAGATTTTAGAGCAAAGAACTTTCTCAGGGACCAAGACAGGTTGTCATAATTCAGGCTACATCTACCCATCAACAAAGTTTGACATAAGTCTAATGAAGATTAAAGTTTTCTTCTTCTGAGAGCTCTCTAAATAGTAGCAGTGGGTGTCTACCTGCATTCTTGCATGTTCATTATATAGCCTTCTTTTGCACATATAACTTCAACTTCCCTATGGAAAATGTCTTCTCTATTCTGCACAGTCTTGTAGACTGTAAATCAGTGTGTATAGTCCATGAAAATTGGGTTCTTTTCCAAGGAATTTTAAGTTTTGTGGGGCAGGACATAAAGAGAGTAAATAATTGACTAATTAATGTCAACGCCCCATGAAGACTGTTCATTATTTCTGATCCTTCCAGGTTATTCATATCTGTCTATCTCTCAAAACTTAATTATAATGTTTTCCCCATTTCTCATTAAACTCTAGCCATCTCAGTCTCCTTTCTCTTTTTGAACATTCCAAGATCTTTAAACTTGATGCTCTATCTGCCTGGTGGCCTGGCGTGATCAATTTCTGCAGTTCTAACTATACCTGGATCCTTCTCATCCTTTGCATTTTAGTTCAAATGTTAGTTTTTCAGAGAGGTCTTTTCTGATCATAGCATCTACAGTGATATGCGCACCCACACATCATCACTCTGTTATTCTCTATAACAAGGGTCAACACATTATGGGCTAAACCTAGCCCATTGCCTGTCCACTGTCTGGTTTGGAGATAAAGTTTTATTGGAACATAGCCACACTCATTTATTTAGTATTTCCTATGGCTGCTTTCATCCTACGATGGCAGAGTCAAGTAGTTGCAACAATAACTGTATGTCTGGCAGTGCTTAAAATATTTTCTATCTGGTCCTTTAAAAAATAGGTTTGCTCATCCCTGCTTTATTATTCTATTTCCTTATATAGCTTCTCACCATCTGCAATTATCTTGTTCATATTTTTAGTTGATTAATATCTGCCCCTTCTCAACACTATTAGGGGTCATGAAAAGTCGATACCAGCCAGGCTCGGTGGCTCACCTGTAATCCCGTGCTTTGGGAGGCTGAGGTGAGTGGATTGCCTGAGCCAGTGGGTTCGAGACCCGCCTGGGCAACTTGGTGAGACATCATCTCTACAATAAATCAAAAAAATCAGCCGGGCATGGTAGCGCACGCCTGTAATTCCGGCAACTTGGAATGCTGAGGCGGAAGGACCGCCGGAGCCCAGCAGGTCGAGGCTACGGTTGCCGGGAGCGGCCACTGCACTCCAGTCTGGGTGACAGAGACTCCAACTCAAAAAAAAAAAAGAAAAGAAGAGTTGATACCTTATCTTCTTTTAATTGGTTATGCATGCCTAATGCCTAATCCAATGTTTGCTTAGAGAACTCAATAAATATCTGTGGAATAGATGAATGAATGAGTATAGCTCATCAACAGGCCCTTAGCAGGTATTAGCAATGCCATCTCTAGTATTCCATACATACTAAGGCAAAATGTTCTCATATTCTTCTCTAAGAAAAACTCCCTTGTGCAATGCCTCATTATGTTTTATAGCCGTCTTTTATGTCTCAGGAATCAGTTCACCTTAGGTACAGTTGATTGAACTAGAAGTGGGATCCAATCCAAGAGTAGCCAATAAGTAGACCAGCCAGAATTTTATGATCACTGGTATAAAGACGAAATGAATCACTGGATCAATTAGATATTTTTCTCAGGAATTTGAAATTGGGAATGTGGCTTGGGTGCTGGGTTTGTCTGTTCAGAGATGCTGGAATAAGAAGGAAGTTTTTTGGTGTTTATTCATTCTTACATTAAATCCACTTTTTCCTTAAGCTACCTTAAGCCAGATTAAGTAAATAAATCTGTTACACGCAATCAAAGCAACAAGCTAAGGCATATCTAAAACTAATATTGAGCAAAAATGCACATAAATAAATATAGGATAACCAATTGTACTCTCACAGAAAACAGCATAACTGCTTTAAGACAGCTCCCCCCCCCAAAAAGAAAAGAAAATGTAGATCTATAAAACATGCAAGAACACCAAAAATGGTAACTACATTGAACATAAACTGTACAAACCCGTCTAATTTCTCAGTTGGAATGAGTAGAAGAGTTGAGTATAGCAGAGAGAGAAGTTCTCCAAGGTTTGGATCATTATAAATAAAGTTGTATTCATTTGAAAAAAAAAGAAGTAATGGAGTCATAGCCTAATTACACAGGCTATACATGTAGGTACCCAGGACACCTCTATGAAAAATTGGTACTAATCAAGTTCTTAAAGGTTCAATGCTGTGTTATTAAAGATATGAATGACAGGAAAAATTTCTAAGCATGCTTATAGTGGTGTTTTTTTTCCCTAAACTAGGACAAAAAATAAAATTCATTATCTAATTATCTGACTTTTTTAAAATAAAGAAGTGAAAGGAAGTGTGGTTGCATTACTTCTTTTTCCTAGGGTTGTATTCACTAGAATAAATGTCAAAGGTTAAATTAGTATCAAATAAAAAATTCCCTTAATAAAAATATTAATTAAGCATCTAAAAATAAAGCTTGTAATATTTCATTTTATTTGGGTATTGCAATTTAGCAATCAATTAACAAACATCATACAAGATATGCATGCATACCTGCTTTTCATCTTAGGGGAAATATGAGATCAGAGATAGGAATTTTCTTTTTCAAGAATAAAGTTTAACCACTAAACCATAAAGTTCTGGCTAGCTAAATTTCAGTGCATTTCAGTTTTTGTTCTCAAGCTCCTGACACATAAGGAGAAAAAGGCAAGAATTTTCTTAATGCTAATAAACTCTGCATCTCTACACACATATAGACTCTTTACAGAGTTTAGCCATTTCAACTATTTTAGGAACACTGTTTAGATAATTGCTTAACTCATAAAAGAGTAAATTGTAAATCAGTATGTATAGTCAATAGAAATTGGATTCTTTTCTAAAGAATTTGGATCTTTGTGGGAGGGAGAGGAAGAGAGTGAATGTCGATTAATTAGTGTCAACCGAATTAGTGGTGGCTTAAAAAGCTAATGGTGAACATTGATGATGACTTAAAAATGTAACAGCTAATGTAAAGAATTCATTTGGAAGCTTAGCAATTTTTCCTAAAGGTCCATTGTACTCAAATTCTTTTGATGCTCAATTTGTCGTGGGGGTGTTCAAATGAACAATGTACTTAGATATCTTCTTGCATTTAGATACGTAAAGGAAGTAATTTTTTTCTGTAAACCCAAACACAATGAATGATGACTTTGGTTAGCTTTTCATTTCACAATACTTAAACCACTGCAAATAACCTGCAATCAGAGTACTAGTTCAGATATCCTGATGCTCTGTTGCATTACTCAGAGTGGGGTTACTGAGTTACATTTAATTTTTAAATTTTTTAAAATTTTTTTATTTTTTGAGTTGGAGTCTCACTCTGTTGCCCAGACTGGAGTGCAGTGGCCGCTCCCAGCCACCGCAGCCTCAAACTGCTGGGCTCCGGCGATCCTTCCGCCTCAGCCTTTCAAGTAGCTGGAATTACAGGCATGCACTACCACGCCTGGCTGACTTTTTGATTTATTGTAGAGATGAGGTGTCGCTGCCCAGGCGGGTCTCGAACCCGCGGGCTCAGGTAATCCACTCACCTCAGCCTCCCAAAGACGCGGGATTACAGGCTGAGCCACCGAGCCTGGCTACATTTTATTTTTTAAGAGAGAGTGGCAGATTGCTTTCCCTTAGAGTCACAGCAGTTCATACCGTTCTGTCCCCTCAAGCTGTTCTGCTACTTGAGAAAAGCGAACTAAGGGACGTGCTGACTTCAAGCTGCCATCTTCCCAGCTGGCCCCATATTTTAAAGTATGATATAAATAGGTAGTTTTAAGTTATTCCCACCTGGTCTTAATTTGCTCTTGAAGTGAGAATTTGGCAGTGGAATACAATCCAATCACAAGTCCCTCTTAGCTCCTGCTCTGATTTTTTTTGCCCATTGTTTCTGACTACCTAAGAAGGGTGGCTAGCAGGTCTAGAAGACAACCCGATGAACACAATTGCATTGATAGATGTGTCTCTATTTGGCACACAAGGGAAGCAAACACATCATGCCTTTCATGATAGCTCTTGATTATATAGTTCTTTCAGGTAGGTTTTCGGTCTCTTGCAATTGACCTACTGATAAAGAACAGGAGAACTAAGTGGTGAGGCTGGAGTGAGGTGGGAAGAAAAAGAAAAGATGGAAACCACCGAAGTAAAGGAGGTTGGCTTGAATTCCAAGTTGTAATCTCCCAAGTACTGTGTATACTGTGGGAACTAAATGAATGTGTATTGCTTTTTCTGATGTGATATCTCCTTTGCTCCTGCATATCATAAAAGACCTGCTTTTGACTGAGAGATGAAGTGATGCTCAGTGCTCCTATGATGACTCTGGAAGGTGGTTTATTGTAGTGCTTGAGAGGATGGGCTGAAAAAGAGTTCCCAAACTGATGAAATGACATTTAGTTGAAACGCTGGTTTTCATTTTAAGAACTACTGTCTGTTGTGAACTGAAGTTTTGTGGGTCCCCAAATTCTTATGTTGGAGTCCTACCCTTTAATGTGATAATACTTGGAGATGGGGCTTATGGGAGGTAATTAGGGTTATATGAGATCACGAGAGTGGGATCCTGGTTCGATCAGATTAGTGCCCTTAAGGAAGAGACACCAGAGCGCTTCTCTCCTCATTCTGCATGCATGAACTGAGGACAAGTCACGTGAGCACACCAAGGAGAGGAGGCCACCTGCACGCTGGGAACTGATCATACTGGCACCGTAATCTTGGACTTCTAGCCTCTAGAACTGTGCAAAAATAAACTTCTGTTGTAAGCCATCTGGTTTGTGCTAATTTGTTATGGGAGCCTGAGCAAATGAAGACATTGCCTTATCCAAAGACACATTTCAGTAGTGTGTTCTGATTTATGATCAAGTTGAGTAATAAGTGGGTGTCTCAGTCTGTTTGTGCTGCTACAACAAAATAGGAGGTTGGGTAGTTTATAAAGGATCATTTAGGCTGGATGTCCAAGATCAAGGTGCTGGCAGGCTTGGTGTCTGGTGAAGGTCTGGTCTCTGCTTCTAAGATGGCACCTTGTTACTCCATCCTCTGGGGAAGATGAATGTTTTGTTCTTGCATGGCAAAAGATGGCAGGGCAAAAAAGGGCCTACGCTAGTTTTCTCTAGCCCTTTTATAAGGTCCTAAACTAATCATGAGGACAGAGTCATCACGTCTTATTCACTTTCCAAAAGATCCCACCTCTTAATACCACCACAGCGAGGATTAAGTTCAAACATGAATTTTGGAGGGCACAGGTTCAAACCACAGTAGTGGGTGAATGTTATTTTGGGGAAAGCCTGGACAGCAACATGTTAAAAAAAAGATGTAGTTAAGCTTTTTAACCTTAATATAGGAAGCCCGAGAAGGGTCACTCTTCAGGACTTGTTTTATTTTATCTTTATTATTTATTTATTGATATTTTGAGGCAGTGTCTTACTCTGGCTGGAGTGCAGTGGCTCAATCACGGCTCACCATAGCCTCAAACTCCCGGGTTCAAGTGATCCTCCTGCCTCAGCTTCCCGAGTAACTGGGACTACAGGCTCGCGCCATCATGCCTGACTAATTTTCCTATTTTATGTAGAGATGAGGTCTGGTCTCAAACACCTGGCCTCAAGCAATCCTCCTGCCTCAGCCTCCCAAAGTGCTGGGATTACAGGTCTGAGCCACTGTGCTCAGCAGGACCTGTTTTCTAGATATGTGTCAATGGTATCTAAGGAACACAAACTCTTAATAGTCTCATTTTTTCCTTACTTGGCCATGGTGTGCTCTACTTCCCCCATTCCTCTCTTGTTCTTTCTTTACTAACTCACAATCTGTGTGCCTTTACTTTCAGGGCAAGTTTTGGCCTTGTGTCCTATCTGTCGCCTTCACAGAGGCTTCTCCATTCTAGCCACATTCACTTTCTCTCTGCTCCAGGTGTTGAACCCCGGCCCAGGGTTCCAGAAGTTCTGTATTCAGAGCCCTCTTCTATCCATGCCAGTGTCCACATGGAGATCGTTAACAGCTTGTAAACCCCAGGTCTTTTTCAAGGAACACCTGCCTGGAAACCCAGGGGTCCGTCAGTTCTCCATGAATCCCTGTTCCGGTCATCCTCCCGTCTGCTCAAACGCCCTTTGTGTGTGAGACTCCATTCTGCCTCTGCCTTCAGCAGCTGAGGCCTTTCCTGTGCTTTCCACACCTGAGTGTGGGGCACATGCTTGTCTACCCTCATCCCCAGCCCAGCCCAATTCATTTGGTGGTTCCCAAAGTGTGGTAGAAGGTATAATGTAGGGAGGATAGTTTAAATATGTGGTTCTACGTGTGTTTTAATGTGTACTACACTTGTAACCGGCACATCATACCCATGCCTTGTAACAGTGGAATTAAAGTTCTTTTTCTTTTCTTTATTTCTTTTTTTTTGAGAGTTGGATCTCACTCTGTTGCCCAGGCTGGAGTGCCGTGGCATGATCGTGGCTCACTACAGCCTTGACCTCCAGAGCTGAGGTGATCTTTCTACCTCTGCCTCCCAAGTAGCTGGGACTACAGGCATGTACCACCATACCTGGCTAACTTTTTGAGTTTTTTGTAGACATGAGGTCTCGCTGTGTTACCTAGGCTGGTCTTGATCTCCTGGGCTTAAGCAGTCCTCCCGCCTCAGCCTCTGAAAGTGCTGGTATTATAGGTATGAGCCACTGCATCTGACCAGGTTTCTTTTTAAAAAACAAATTTAAGTAAAAAGATTACATACCAAAATTAATTAATTTAAAGAAAATATGAGATAAGTAATTATAGTGGTGAAATGTAGCTATGGTAAAAGGTGGCAGGGAAATGACCAGAAGTTGGGTGACATTGCCTTTAGTGATCATCTCAAAACTGGAGCATTTCTTAGGAGTTTTTGTCTCCCTTTGTTTCTATCATTTATCCGTGTTTGGACATCATTTCAGGTCCGCTGACCTCCTCTGTCTGTTATTCCAGCAGCCACTGCAATAATCAGTTTCATAGCGGCTCTGGCCAGCTGTTCTCCTGTGCAACCCAAAAGTGTCTTGCCTTTCTTCCTTTTTAAAATCAAAGAAGGCAACAGAACTATTCTGCTTCCACTGATGCATAACCCAGAAGTATTAGAAAGCTAACTCCATAACATTTTTGAGGCAGTACTGCAGGATCAAGCTAGGTCCCTGTAGCGATGGCCAATTCATCAAAGCCTCTTTGTACTGGGCCTCCTCTCAACTCTGTTTTGTTCTTCCAGTTTCTCTTTTCTGCTCCTAGGATCACACTCCCTAAGAAAGCTTTCACTCAATGACCTGTGTCTAGGTTATTTCTTTCTGGGACACTCAAGCCAGCACTCCATCACACACATAGCCTATTTTTGTTCTTTATTAAAGTAGATGCTCTGTAAAAAACAAACAAACAAATACACAAAACACTTTCTATATTAAAACGCAAATTATAATTTTCACTTGTTTACTTTTTCTTTCTTGGATTTGGTTTCTTCTTTTTTAAAAATCTGCAGCCCAACTCTCAGATTTCATGTCCTTCATTTAAATAATAGTTGACAAAAGATACGAACAGACACTTCACAAAGGAAGACATCCGAGCAGCCAACAGACACATGAAGAAATGTTCAACCTCACTAATCATCAGGGAGATGCAAACCAAAGCCACACTGAGATGCCACCTAACTCCAGTCAGGATGGCAATTATCAATAACTCAAAAAATAACAGTTGCTGGAGAGGGTGTGGCGAAAAGGGAACACTTCTACACTGTTGGTGGGAGTGTAAACTAGTGCAACCTCTGTGGAAAGCAGTGTGGCGATTCCTAGAAGCTCTAAAAATCAACCTCGCATATGACCCTGCAATCCCTCTACTGGAAATATACCCTGAAGAACTCAAATCACTCTATCAAAAAGATACCTGCACACGAATGTTTATCGCAGCATTGTTCACAATAGCAGGAACCTGGAACCAACCATGCTGTCCATCAAAAGAGGACTGGATTAAAAAAATGTGGTACATATACACGATGGAATATTATGCAGCCATAAAAAAGAACAAAATCATGAATTTTGCAGCAACCTGGATGGAACTAGAGTCTATAATACCGAGTGACCTCTCACAAAAACAAAGATCTGAGTATCATATGTTCTCACTCATATAGAAGACCTTGATCATCCAACGTACTACCATAAGAAAATGACTGACAGTGTTGGGAAACTATGGGCGGGGGAGGGGAAGGGAGATGGGACTAATGGTAGTAAACATCTGTCTGGGGACGGGGAGATACCTCTTATCAACAAGGGTGCCTGAATGAAGCATATTTGTATACCTAACCCTTAACTGTACCCCACAATATCATAATAAAAAATATTGATTAAAAAAATAAATAATAGTTGAGTTTTTACTATGGAACAGGAACACGGACTGCTAGTAGTTGGTAAACTATGGCTACCTTGGTCTATTTGTATTGCTATAGCAAAATACCATAGACTGGGTAGCTTGTACACAAGAGAGGTTTATTTCTCACAGTTCTAGATACTGGTAAGACCAAGGCAGCAGTGGATTCATTCTGGTAAGGGTCTATTTCCTGGTTCATAGAGAATTCCTGCTGACTGTATCATCACACTGGGAAGTAAGGGGTCTCTCTGGAGTCTCTTTTATAAGGGCACTGATCCCATTCTTGAGGGTTCCATCCTCATGACCTGGTCATCTCCCAAAGGCCCAAACTTCAAATACCATTTACCTTGGGCAGGTTGGGACTTCAACACATAGATTTTGGGGGAACACAGACATTCAGACTGTAACAATGGCACTAGGGCTTCATATAGCCCCACATTTTGCTTTGACTTTTTTATTTGGCTTTCATGAGTTGTAAAAAAGACTGTAATGATCAGACATTATACTTTCTCTGGAGACAAGTAGCTTTAACATTTGGGTTAGCTGCTTGTTGGCAGCTGCCATTTATGTCTGTAATCTCTGACTACCCTGATAGATATGGGGTAAAGAAGGAGTTAGTCCTGAGGCCCTAACATAAAACCCCAAACTAAAAAAATCTTAGGAAATGCAAGAAACACCCTTACAGAAATTGGAATAGGCAACCAATTCCCGACCAAAACCGGAAAAGCCCATGTCATCAGAGATAAGATAGATAAGTGGGAGTTCATTAAACTGAAAAACTTCTGTAAAGCCAAAAAAAGAAAAACATTAAGAGAGCGGGGAGTGGGGAGACAGCCCACAAAATGGGAAAAAATATTTGCCAACTGTACATCTGACAAAAGCCTAACATCCAGGATCTACAAGGAACTCAAACGTGCCAAAAGGAAAAAGCAAACAGTTCTATTAAAAAGTTGACAAAAGATATGAATAGACACTTCTCAAAAAAAGACATATAAGCAGCCAACAAATACATGAAAAAATGCTCAGTCTCACTAATCATCAAGGAAATGCAAATCAAAACCACACTGAGATACAGCCTAACTCCAGTCAGGTTGGCCGTCATTAATAACTCAAAAAACAACAGTTGCTGGAGAGGATATGGAGAAAAGGGAATGCTTCTACTCTGTTGGCGGGAGTGTAAACTAGTATAGCCTCTGTGGAAAACAGTGTGGAGATTTCTAAACAATCTGAAAATTGAACTTCCATATGACCTAGCAATCCACCTTCTGAGAATATACCTGGAGGAAGAACTCTAATCATTCTACAAAAAAGATACCTGCACACGCATGTTTGTTGCTGCACTATTCACAATAGCAAAAACATGGAACCAACTTTGCTGTCCATTGAAAGTGAACTGGATAAAAGAAATGTCCATATACATGATGGAATATTATGCAGCTATAAAGAAGGACAAAATTATGGATTTTGCAGCATCTTGACTGGATTTAGAGACTATCATACTCAGTGATCTATCATGGAAACAAAGAACTGAGTACCACATGTTCTCACTCGTAAGTGGACCCTGAATATTTATCATAATATTACATGAAAGGCAGCAGTGGATCATTGCCAGGGGAGGAAGGGGGCACATAACACGAATACGGGTACCCGATCCCAAACCAGGCGAAGTAAGGACCAATGGGAGGTCCAAACTTCACCTGTACGATGACCCCTTACGTACCTACACTGTACCTGAATTGTACCCCACATCTTTGAAAAAAACCTTCAGGCCTAGGGATGGGAGGGGTCAACATCCTGTGAGGGGTGCAGCAAAGGCTAATGGTTACGCCCTTTGCTTTTCAAACACAGTCTCTATTGTTCCAGTTGCACATGGGTGGGATTTAGACAGCGTTTTTGTATATGGCGCTACCTCCCAAGCCCTCCGTTTTACTTAATGGTGAGAAACTGATCCTATGTTATCTTTGCATTGAAAAGAACAAAGATGTCTTATCGAGCAAAATGAAACTAATTTAATTTTTTTCGTAAACTCTATGAAGGACTGGAAACCCATTAATTTTTAAGACATGTAATATTTACAAATGCTGCCCTGGTGCTTGTCTGTTTGGAGCCACGCCTCCAGAATCTTCAGGAGGTTTGTGTCTACTCTGTTTTACCACTGGACATCCCTTGGAAAAATCTGAAAAGCTCTGTATGGGGGTGTTCCTTGGCCTCTTTGGCATTGCCCATTTTTAGTGGGTTGAGCTTGAACTCTGGTGATTTTCTGTCCCTTCCCTCTGACTTAGAGTGTTCCCTACTCTTGGCTTGATGATGAGGGTCTCATCTCTTTTGTTCCTGTCTTTGCTTTCTCTTTTCTGATTCTCTTTTGCTTCAGGTTTTTAACTTTTTTTTTTTTTTTTTTAACTCTACCTGATGTCCTGATTCTGTTTAAAGTCTCAGTCAGAGGAACCTGGGTACCTTCCTCCTGACATTTGGGTAGAAGGAAGCAAAGGATTAAAAAAAAATGTGTAGGACTGTCAGCTCCTCCAATGTAGCCCCCTCATTCTTGCTATGGGGTCTTTGTGGCTCCTTCTTTCCCTCCATATTTGGGATGATCTCCATGCAGTTATTTTAAATGGCTGTTTCACAGACAACAGTTCTGCTTCAAAATGTGCTTTCCTGTGTGCAATCAAGCTTTTCTTACAAATGGGTTGCTGCCACCCTGCTAATTTACTCCACATTCACAATAAGAGTTCTTGTTTTCCTCAGATTTTTCAAAACCTGAGAATTAAATTTCCAGAAATGCCAAACCACTGCATTTCATCTTGACTAATTGGTCATGTGGGCTGGCTTCCCGCTGGAAAATCAGTATGAGTTTTTTTTTGTTTTGTTTTGTTTTTCTAAAGAAAAAGAAAGCAATCTGATTCTTTGGCAGATACTCACCCTTATTTTCTCAGTAATCTGATAAAATTCCACCCATCCCACCCCCCTCAAAAGCAAGTCTTGAGCTAAACGTCAACTTTTTTTTGGAAACAGGCTTAAACAAATGCACTCAAGTTTGGAAAACAGATCTTCCTCCGGGCAGGGCAGACTGAGCTACAGTGGGAAAAGATCATGAATGTAAGAGAATGCTTTTCTAAAGTTATCTGTGGAGGGAAGGGAATAATGACTTCTGTGTGATTCAAACCTGGGCGCCATCCGGGTTCCCCAATTAGCTGTGAGAACAGTGCCTGCTATTGTGTCTCAAGTTCACCATGAATTTTCCAAGGAAACTTTTTTCTGATCATTGTGAATATTAGAAAGCAGGACCCCTTACATTCTTCTTTCTGGTCTTGAAGCAAAAGAGGCCCTTGTGACTACAAGACAGGTCAAGAGAAGAAAAATTGTTGTAAGCATCTCACTGCCGGAAGGTGAAAAGGGAACTATGATGTAATTTTAAAACATTTTTTTAGGAAAAAAATAAAGAAATTTCTGCATTACGAGGAGCGCTTGTACACTCCTCGTGTGTAAAGATGCTTCTACACACACGAGGGAATGATGGGAGTTTTACAACTTATTTCTCTTTCCTTATTTTGTAACCTTGTTTTTCAGTCAAACTTGTATTTCTGAAGCCACAGTAGTCTCAGGGAAAAACTAAGATGAAAATAAGTCATAAAACAGTATTTCTCTGGCTCTGCCTCTACACTCTGGAGACCTTAGATTTTCAAATTCTTCCTACATAGCTTTGAAAGTCCACATGGAATAATTTCATACATGCTTCTTGTGTTCTCTGTGGTGTCTACCATTTCCCACCTTTCTGGGTGTGATTCCTGTAGGACTATGATGTGGTCCGTCTTTGCTGACAAGAAGGTGGGGGGTTAGTCTCCTGATATCCCTGATGCCTGGTATGGAGGCTCTGGGATCTGTCGGGGACATCAGTGTCTGCTGTCCTTACCCGTCAAGACACCGCTGCCAACCGAAGACTCCCTGAAGGGGCTGTGTCCTCTGCAAAGTTCACACTAAATCTGTGGGCTCTTTTTCATGGCTCTGACCACTGCCATGGTTCTTCTGGAAAAGCCATTGTCCCAGCATGGTTCTGTCTTGTGCTCTTAAAGCCCTGTGGAGATACTGGCATTTCTTTCTTTCTTTCTTTTTTTTAAAGACAAGGTTTCACTCTGTCACCCAAGCTAGAATGTAGTGGCAGGAACACAACTCACCGATCACGGCTCACTGCAGCCTCCAACTTTTGGGCTCAAGTAATCCTCCTGCTTCAGCTTCCAGAATACTTGGGACTACAGGCACATGCAAACGCACCTAGTTAATTTTTCTTTCTTTTTTTTTGTAAAGACAAGATCTTGCTTTGTTGTCTAGACTGGTCTCAAACTCCTAGATGAAAGGGATCCTCCATCCTGGGCCTCCCAAACTGCTGTTTTTCTTTGGAAAAAATATACTGGAAAAAAATCTAATAATCATAATATCTAATAATAGAAATTTTACTAATACTTCTTATCTAGACAAGAAGAGATTTACAAGTTTTGTGGGATGAAACCAATAGGAATTCTTTTTCTGAAAAGAATTTTCAAGCGTTTACAAGTGTGAATCATCACACCTGGACGGTTTCTTTCCTTTTGATGAACCTCAATTGAGGACATTGGGTCATGTGTCCTTGAGGATGGGGAGAGTAAGGTGAGCGACAGGCACATGTTTCATTCAGAAATAAGCTTCCTCTCTTACCTTGCCTCGCTATCCTAGAAGGGGCCTTACCTCAAATAACCTTGGTTATTTCCCTGGTGGTGTCTTGATACCTCATGTGCGCACAGCCACCATTCTCAACATGCCCAGGTATGCCTGATATGCTTGAGAGATGCCTGAGTCTTAGGGTGAGTACAACAGAATTAGCATGACTATGTATTTGACTCCATTCCATTTGGGCACAAATGTGAACTAAGAGCTTAGCATTTTGCAATTTGTTCAACACACTGATGGGAACAAGGTCTTTGCCTCACCTACAGAGGCAAGGACAGGCCAATGTTTTTGGCAGGATAAAAATTCTAGAGGCTTTACATTTTTTTTTTTTTAAGTTGGAGTCTCATTCTTGTTGCCCAGGCTAGAGTGCAGTGGCATGCTCACGGCCACCACAGTCTCTGCCTGCTGGGCTCAGGCGATCCTTCCGCCTCAGCTTTCCAAGCAGCCAGTATTACAAGATGCATGCCACCATGCCCGGCTAAGAGAACCTTTTTCAATACCTTTTTTGTAGAATAGCTCACAAATCTATGACTCCAATCTAAATCTTTCTCCCATGCTTCTGATATTCATCTTCCCCTCAAAATGATCCTCTTCTAATTTATGTTTCAGGCAGTGTGCTCCCCACCCCGTCACTGAGTTAGAGTCATCCTTACATCCTTCTACTCCTGCACACCCAACAGCTCAATTGCACAATTAAACACTGAACCTTTGACAATTCTAATATTGGTAGAGAGGGATAGAAGTGTGGGTATTATGAGACCTGTTTTTCTTTGGAAAAAATGTCGAATAATAATACTATCTAATAATAGAAATTTTACTAATACTTCTTATCTCGACAAGAAGAGAAGATTTCTATTACAAGTTATATGGGATGAAACCAATAGGAATTCTTTTTCTGTCATTTGTTATTATCTTCAAAAGCCATGCAAGAGAAGCTTTAATTTGGCTATATTTAGGACATGAACACACTGTCCTAAAAATAATCCTGATGGGGAACACATATTTTGTGAATTTGCTACTGATGCATGTTTTTCTCCTTAGGGCAGAGTAAAGAAATCACTGTGTGTAATTGTTTTTAAAGAGGTGGCTATTCTCTGCATTGTATACTCAGAACATTGAATAGCATTTAAAAGGAAAAGGTGACCTGTTTGTAAATGCTCCTAAAAAGCCCAGCCAAGATAGAAGATATCTGGGTGCAGTGGCTCACACCTGTAACCTCAGTACTTTGGGAGACTGAAGCAGGAGGGTTGCTTGAGTCCGGGGGTTCAAACCTAACCTTGGCAGCATAGTGAGACCTCATTTCAACAAGACATCAAAAAATTAGCTGGACTTAGTGGCACATACTTGTAGTCCCAACAGCTACTTGAGAGACTGAGGTGGAGGGATCACCTGAGCCCAGGAAGTCGAGGCTGTGGTGAGCCCTGATTGTGCTACTACCCTCCAGCCTGGGTGACAGAGTGAGACTCTCACGACCTCCCCCACTCCCCAGAAAGAAAGAAGGATAGACGATAAATCTACTATTTGCTAACTGTTGTTTTTTCTCTTAGAGGTGAATGGTTTTGTTGATAAAATTCGCTAGTTACATATCAAATCTACAATATGAGATTGTTGAGTGTGATTTTTTTTCCCTTTCTAGCCTAAATTGGAACCTCATGGACGTTTATCCTAGAAACATATGCCAATGTGATTTATATGTAGAAGATTTCTTTTTGTATTATTAACTAAATCACTATTGTGTTCCAATCTTTGTTCTCCAGGGAATAAATCTTAGTAAATCACTTCCTGCCATTCAGATGCCTCAGAGCTCAAACTGCCTGAAGCTTAACAACAGATTCATTAGAAAATATAGTTCTAAAAAAAAGAAAAAGAAAGTTATGATGACAGAAAAACGTTTCCTGTTTTGAGAGAATTTTTAGAATCTGGTTTCTCTATGTCTGATAAAAGACAGTTCAGATTAATTACTAGTGCTTTAAATAAGAAACAGGAAAAATGTTCTACGCAGTCACTTTACTTAGTCATAAACATTTGGTACTCATCTCCAGGCTCCAGACCCAAAGAGAAATTTAGACAGGTCTGTAAAAAAGATCAGGCCAAAGATATTTTTAAAGAAGAAAATTGGAAATAGAACCCATTGTCCTCACACTATTTTTCTTCAGACTTATCAGAACTCGCTGTTTCTTGAGTCTATCACTTTAACAACCCTGGAAAGTTCAGGAAGGTTTAGTATGTGTATATACTATTACTCCCCCACCCATAGCACATATTTTACCAATTCAGTTAACAAAGAGAATTTAGGTCTTTCCTATCTTGCTTTACTCACCTATAACTTAGGGATCATAAATATGTTTCCAACTCCTTGAGAACATTTTCTCACGTAGCATTTCAAAGATGTGCTGTCCAGATGTGAATGGGTTTTTTTCCACTTTAAAATTTCTTCAGAGCAAGGACTTTTTAATGGAATACGGCGTGTAATTCATAGAATTCTGGGTTAGTGAAGAGTGTCTTTTGTTAGGCAAGATGTGCCTGAGTTTTTGTTTCTTTTCCTATGTAATTCTGGAAGGAAGATGCAACAGAGAAGAAACTGAGAGTTTAGAGGCAATATGAAAACAATGTCAGAGCTATTCAGATCCATTATTTTCCAATTACTGAGTGCTCAGTTGCTACCCATGAGTCTTTTTTGAGTAGGCAGTGCTATCCTCTGGAATATCAACACTGTCACTGCTCAGTGGCCCTCAGAGTGTGGACAGGGCCAGTGATGTGTGGGTCAAGATCTGTGAGAATTTCTTATTTGATTTTGTATTTTGTAGAGACAAGATCTTGCTATGTTGTCCAGGCTGGTCTTGAACTCCTGGCCTCAAGCAATTCTCCTGTCTTGGCCTCCCAAAGTCCTGGCATTATAGGCGTAAACCACTGCATCCAGCTGCGCATTTCTTTAGAATGAAACTCATAGTAGCTCAGTCCAGGATATGAATTAGATAATTCTGGATTTTTTTTTCTATGAAGAACTGATCCTTGTTTTACATTAGTTAAAAAAAAATCCAGTTTTGAAAAAGGGACATTTTAAAGGTGAAGCAGATGGTCTGGGATGCCGTCTCGGCCCATGCATTAGTTCCCTAATAATGGAAGAATTAATAGCCCCAGCCAATCACGAGCATATAGGACTCAATATTTCTTCTGCTTCTTTCCCCCTTATCCTCCTAATTTGCTTTCCAAAACTTAAATAAAGGTAATCACAGTAGTTCTTGAGCTTGACTCTTTTCTTTAAAACACTGTGATATGTACAGGGAAAAGAGATTGTTTAGATTCCAGACATTCTACACAAGACCCTCAAAAACCCTGAGCTGTGTACTGAGTTCAACATATTATAATGGGGAATAATGGGATTTAAAATCAGAAATTTGGTCCTAAGTATTGGCCATGCCCTTGCTAAATGGTTTGTGCCATTTGCTTAACCTCTCTGGATTTTAGTGTTATTATTTGCAGAACAGGAATGATAATGTCTGCCTCACAGGCATTAAGAGAATTGAATGAGATGACACTACATGGAAGCATTTGAATTTACCAATATTCAACTGTTTTTGACCGTCACAGACAACTGCTTCAGTTGGGGCAAACATGTAAACAATGATTTGTTAATTGTAAAGCTCCATGTGAATTTTACTTTTCTTCTTATGCGTTCAGGGAGATGTGAAGCTTCCCTAACTACCAGAGAAGAAATGTACACAGAACTTAAGGAGAGAAGACAAGGAAGATAATAACATTAAGTAAAGAAATGAACTTTTGCTGAGGTGAGTGGATTGCCTGAGCCCGCGGGTTCGAGACCCGCCTGGGCAGCGAGGCCTCATCTCTACAATAAATCAAAAAATCAGCCGGGCATGGTAGCGCATGCCTGTAATTCTGGCTACTTGGAAGGCTAGGCGGAAGGATCGCCGGAACCCAGCAGGTCGAGGCTGCGGTGGCCGGAAGCAGCCACTGCACTCCAGTCTGGGCAACAGAGTGAGACTCCAACTCAAAAAAAAAAAAAAAAAGACATTAACTTTTATTCTTTGGGCAATCCTTTGATAGAATTTAACATAAAAACGTGATTAGTTGGGTATGGTGGCTCATGCCTGTAATCCGAGCACTTTGGGAGGCCAGGGTGGGGGTGGAGGGGGGAGGGTTGCTTGAGGCCAGGAGTTTGAGACTAGCTTGGGCAACATAGTGAGACTTAGTTGCTACAAAAAATATATATTAGCCGGGCATGGTGGCACGGGCCTGTAATCTTTAATAAAGATTGTGACAATCAAAAGTTGAAGATTTAAAGCAGTGTTAATTCTCTGCACTAAGGGAAAGAGGTCAATAAGGAAGAGCTAGTATTTTCCAAAGATGTAGGAATCCTGTAAATGTGGTTTTGTGCAGTAAATGTGGTTTTTCACAACTACTCAGGAGGCTGAGGCAGAAGGATCACCTGAGCTCAGGAGGTCGAGGCTGCAGTGAGCCATGACCCTGGCACTGAAGTTCAGCCTGGGTGACAGAGTGAGATTCTGACTCAAAAAAATTAAAAAAGCGATGAGGTTGATCCATCTAATGAGCTGAATATATGTGAAATATTCAGCCCATTCCATAGTAATGGTTCAAAAATTTTTTCAAAGGGCAAAACATTTCCTGTTCAAACCCCTCAATCAAAATCTTTCAATTTAATATGGTTAATAAGGTTATTAAAATTTGCATAAAGGGAAAGTAACTTGCTCTTGGAGATCATCAGAGATAGAGAAGTCATATAACATTTATTTTTAGAAAATAGAAAAAATATATGGTACTAGTACATTTTTATTGTTTTGAGGTGGTTAGAGTTCAAGGTGCAGTGATGCTCAGGAAACGAACTGGCTTACTATGGTAGGTATCACGCTTCTTATTCAGTTGAGATATGTTAATATGTAAGGCATGTCTCTGCTTCCTATCTCTTAGAGTAAGGCTCTGCAGCCAGAGTTAATAGCTTAGGCTCAAATTCTTTAATAAAGATTGTGACAGTCAAAGTGGAAGATTTAAAGCAGTGTTAATTCTCTGCACCAAGGGAAAGGAGTCAATAAGGAAGAGCTAGTATTTTCCAAAGACGTAGGAATACCATAAATGTGGTTTTGTGCAGTAATCAAATGAAGACATTCACAGTGAGATTCTCATACGTGACTTTTTGTCCTGGGTTTGAAAATGAAATATGCAGATTATCAAATCATTTGCACTTGTACTTTTACCCATAAAGATGCTTCTTTGAGGACTTGACCTTGTTTTTCATTTTCACTGGAAAGAGAGTTTCCATATGTTCAGAGGACTCATGATGAATAGGGTATTTGGGGGATTCTGTGAGAAAATTTAAAAACACTGAGGAGTTACACTATTTGCTCTAGACTACTTTAATTCTAGCCATGAGAGAGATTTATAAATCCAGGAACGATCTTTCTCAGGATATGATCTGGCCTGTGAAGAGATGCTCTAGAGTGACCAGTCTTACCTTGGGCCAAAATTCCAACAAAAACCAAATCAGCCAGCCAAGATAAAAGTAAGTATATGTCCAGGCTTGTGTGCAGTCCTAGTGCTGAGGAAGGTGACCCATCTGCACAGACTTCGCCAGAGGCAGGAGAGAAGGAGGAGAAGGTGACCATTTCACTCATCCTGCCTAGAACTCTCATGTTGCTACCTCTGACCCAGCATAATTATTTTTTCTTAAAAAAATTTTTATAAATAGAGACAAGGTTTTGCTGTGCTATTTAGGTTGATCTCAAACTCCTGGTCTCAAGTAATCCTTCTGACTTGGCCTCTCAAAGTGCTGGGATTATAGACGTGAGCCACCCTGCTGTTTGTCCCAGCAGAATTATTATTATTATTTCTCAGGGTAAGATACATTTTTATTTATTTTTTTCACATTCTTATGATCCACAAAAATACAAGGAGATACAATAACAATAGCGATAGAATTGTTATTGCATTCGGCCGAACAGCTCTCATATAACGGAAGGAAGCAAATATGGGCAGAAAGAAGAAAAAGAGGGAGAAAGGGAGGAAGAAAGGAAGAACAGAGGAAGGAAGGGTAGAAGAAGAAAAATAGGAAGAAAGAAAAAATAAAGATGACTACAGAAATATATAAAAGCAAAGCAAAGCATTATTTTCCCCAGTAATAGCCACACATGAAATCCCTCTGAGTTATTTAGAATAAAAAGTAGATGCACAAAAGTTTGCATGCATATATTAAATATATTACATTCTATGGCTTTCTCTACTGTTTTTCTAAAAATTCATTTTAACATTGTCATAAGGATCAAATTGTGACTAAAATTAGAAAACGTCTGTAAAAATAATGCAAAACTAAATTTTTAAAAAAGATTTATGGTATAAAGAAAAGCACGTTAGGTGTAGCACATTAGTCAGGAATGCATTAATCAGGATAGACAACAACGAAATCCACTGGTCTATGATAAAAGCATTTGCGCTTCTTGCTCCTGGGTAGCTGATCTTGGCTGGACTCAGATTAAAATAGGCTTTGCTCGATTGCAGAAGAGACACAGAACCCCTACACGTGTCTCCTCCTTCTCTTTGTACCAGTAGTGAGCTGTGTCCCTGCATAGTTATTATTCACACTTCTTTTTTATGTTTAAAACTGCCTCAGTATGGATGACAATTTTTTTATTTGTATAAATTTATGGAGTACAAGTGCGATTTTGTTACAGGCATAGATTGCGTAGTGGTGAAATCAGGGCATTTAGGATATCCATCATTCAAATAATGGACGTTGTACCCCTTAAGTCATTTTGCATCATTCACTTCCCCACCCCCACTCTTCTGAGATCCCATTGTGGATGATAAATTATTTGGTTACCAAAGCTTTAGAGAGTCTTACCCCCAGGAATAAAAGCTAGGATCTCAAATACACCAGAACTTCCCATTCACCTCACAGGAGGGTTACCAGGGCTGTAAGAACCTTAACTTATTTTCCAGTTTTTGTGTTGGCTGCTGATGTTGCTCCTTCTGTTTGCCCTGATCTTAGGGTCTATGACTTTGTCTTCGGTGTCAACAAAGAGGTGGGTGGGAAAGTTGGGGGTCTGGCCAGTATTAGAGGAGAAGAATAGTGGAGAATGAACTTGGTGGTGGTCTTGGGAGGAATCCTGGGGCTGAGTTACAGAAGGGCCTATGGGCTCACCCAACAGTGCTTCATTGAATCACTGGGTTGTGATGGTAGCAGTTTAGAGTCAGGAGCGTTTTAAGAAGTTAATTGAATTTCTTCTTTTGCCTCAGGTAGACATATGCTGACGTTTTGATGGCCTGTGGAATCTTGTTCTAGTATGTAACTGCAGCATCTTCCCCTTAGCATATTTGGTGGCTGATTCACCTGGGGAGTCAAACCAGCTTGGTAGGGCATGTTTTGAAGAAATTAGCACCACAGGATACTAAAATGGAAATCCTGGCTATAGCCTGCCCCATATATATGTGTTGTATAGGGCGGACTTCAGCCAGGACCTCTCTCTTTCTCTATTGTATACATTATAAATTTATATATAAAATGCATATATATGATATATATCATATATATAGAATTCCAAAGAAGGAAGAGACCAGGTTGCCGACTTTTTAAAGGATGTGAGCAAAACTGAATTTCATTATTCTCATGTCCTTACTACCCACGTCACTGGAAATTTAAGAGTCAGACTCAGGAGATAGTAGAGGATTTTTGCAGTCACCTGTCCATGTGCTGTGAGTCCTCCACAGTTGTGGAAGACAGCTGTGGGTGCCCACCTCTTACCCAAAGCCCAGGGATATGGACTCGAGTGGGACAATTTGGAGAGCTTAATATGCGGCCATGGGAGTTTGGCTGATTGCATGAACCGGCGTTTGATTCAAGCGTGAGGAATCTCAAGGATGAGGGACTGAGGGCTGCACTGCCTGATGGTGGACATAGGAGAGCTTTCTTCTTCTCTGAGATCCAGAACCAGCACAGTAAAGCTGTTCTCAATTTCTCTCTTGACTTTCCCAGCCACAAGAATGTTGGCGTGAGGAGAACATTTGTTCTAAAATGGCTGTTGTTCAAGCCTCGTCTCGCTTGAAAGTAAGGCTCCAAGCGAGAAAGTTGGGAAAGAGCTGGGATATTTTTGCACCAAGGAGGCCTGCACTCCAGAGTTTGAAGGAGCAAAGGAGACACGTGTGCTTCCTCTAGGCCAGATGTGGGCAACTCAGGAGGAAAGCCAGAGCAGGTCTGTCTTAATTTCTACCCAAGAGGGCCGTCTGGAGGGGCAAAGGTTCTTCCACAGGAAGACTAGAGGGGTGCATTGGAGGTCTGTGTGCTGCAGGAAAAAGCTAGAGCAACCAGCCGGCCTAGGGAACCAATGGAGCGGCAAGGAATCAGTTCCTAACAATAGAAGGAGAGGGTGTCTAAAAAACCCACAAAAGCATTCCAGAAAGAGAAAGTCAGTTTTCAACAACTGTCAGTAGCAGAGACCGCTCTGGTTAGATTCTAGAACAGCTTTCTTTTTCTCTTCTCCTTCCCTTACTCCAACCCTCGAGGGGTCAGGAACTATGGCTAACAGATGGGGGCAGAGGAGTAGCTGGTCTAGGCGAGGGAAAGAGAGGATGTGCCAGCTACTTCCCCTCCAGCTGCAGGTTTCTTCTCTGTCGTTGATTAGATTTACGGGTGGTGAAACATTCTTTAAAATTTAAAACAAGATGAAAACCTTAACCATTGCATGACTGTAGACATTTTACATCTGAAATGAGACAGTGCTGGGTGACATGGAACGCACTGTTCATATTATGTAAAAGGTACCAGAAAAATAAAGGGCTGACCAAATTTTCATCTGGGGTCAGGGTAAGAAATGGCCTCACAGAGCACATTTAAAGGGGGAACAATCACCACCATCTGTCTCCAGAACGTTCTCATTACCCTAAGTCGAAGCTCTATACCCATTAAACACTAACTCCCCTTATTCCCTCTCCTCAGACCCTGGTAACTTCTACTTTCTGTCTCTATGAATTTGCTTATTCTAAGTACCTCATGTAAGTGGACTCATTACAGTATTTGTCCTTTCATGTCTAGCTTATTTCACTTAGCATAGTATCTTCAAGCTTCATCTATGCTGTAGCATGTATCAGAATTTAATTCCTTCTTAATTTAATTCCTTCAATTCCACTGTTTGCATGTATCACTGTTTGCTTATCCATTCATTCATTGATGGAGACATGAAGTTTACTTCCACCTTTTGGCTATTATGAATATACATTTTTTTTTACTGGTAGGAACATGTACAAGTCTCTCTTTGGGACCCTGCTTTCAATTCTTTTGAATACACACACACACACACACACACACACACACACACACACACACACACACACACGAACACATACATATATATGTGAAATTGCTTGACTGTATGGTAATTCAAAATTGTGGCCCACATGATGTTAATGCACCAAATTAAAGATGGTGCTCTTAACCCATGAAGGGTCGAACATCAAAGGGGGGAAATGTGGCAGAGAGGGGCTGATAACATTTAAAAATATTCCTTTTGAAGATCAGTTGGCAAGCTCCGAAAACCTGCCAGACAGGTTTTGCTTGAGAAAACCCAATAGCCAAGGATGGTTTTCCTGGAGATGCAAAATGGTAACCAATTCACCCTTTGGGAAGTCATAGGTTTACAACCCCTGCTTGCTATGCATTTCCTGGAGACCATTTGTTCTTTGAAAATCTGATTTTGCTGAGTACAACCTTGTGAATTCCAAAGAAAATGTATAATCACTCAACCCGATCCCCCTTCCTTACCTAAACTAAGGTATCAGACCCCTTTCCTCCCTTCCTGGGGGGCTCATCCTGTGAGCGTTAGCCCACTGAGTCGTGCCGGCGCTGATAAAATAAATCTACTACTTCCTAAAACAGCCTTGGCATCAAGGCCTCTCTGTGTTCCCGCTACAATTCTTTTTTAAAAATTTAATTAAATTTTTGAGTCGGGGTTTCATTCTGTCACCCAGGTTGGAGGACAGTGGCATGATCACGGCTTAAGGCAGCCTTGACCTCCAGGGCTCAGGTGATCCTTCTGCCTCAGCTGGGATTACAGGCATGTGCCAAAATGCCAGCTAAATTTTTTTTGTAGAGACGAGGTCTTGTTATGTTTCCCAGTCTGGTATCAAACTCCTGGATTCAAGCAATTCTCCCACTCAGTCCTCTGTGATTACGGGCATAAGCCACCGTGCCCAGCTTGTTCCATTTAAATAACCTTTTGGTTAACTTTTTGCACTTGTGAACTAAATCTTATCACCACCAATGACATATATCTTCTAGACCTAAAAATATATAAATATATTTTTAGTTTTCAGTATACAACCACCACTGTACTTGACTATATATATGTATATATATATTTTTTCTTTTAATATATATCAATATTTTTTATTTTGATATTGTGAGATTTGACTATATTTTTAATATTTTAAATGGCCATTTCCCTTCACTCAATAGAAAAGAAGCACAGATAAAGGAACAAAGATCTTAAGTGTAAGCAATTTGATGCAGACATTTCTGGAAGAAATAAGGGTGTAACTCAGGGGGAAACTGCTCTGGAAAATAACACAATTTTATTTCTTTAAATATCGGTTGTCAAGGAAAGTTTCGTAAATCACTGGTTAATATTTGAAGACAAATATGGATTTAGATCGAAATACTCTCTGCAGAAATATCCCAGCTGTTTCTCAACAGAACCTCAGAGCCTCACTTTCAACCGGGACAGGGCTTGGACAATAGCCATTTCAGAACAAATGTTCCCTCTGTGCCAACATTTTTGTGGCTGGAAAAGTCAATAGAAAAACTGAGAACAACTTCCTTGCACTATTTAGGTAATCTCAGTACTCATTCAGCAATACACTGGAAGACAGCAGAATAACGCTATTCCAGAATCTCCTCAGTTGATAACCATCTGGAATTTATGCCTAGAATTTCCTCTGAACCTCACTAGACTTTTGTAACTCTATATTTTTCTGACTTTCTATGGTTCTCATTTGTCTGAATCTTGTGTTCTTGACGAGTACCCATATTTGGAATTAAAAAAAATCAAAAGTTTTCTTATTGATGAGGTTTATATCTGAAAAGGGAGATTAGCACTTTGTCAAAGTTCAACATTCTCTGACCCCCAACACTCTCCTCAAAAATTACTGAGTAACTTTTTAGTGCTTGGTGGAGAACGCATGAAACAGTGAGTATCAAATTTGATTACCATTATTAAGTGGATTCTGTTGTTTAATTACTTAAGAGTAATAGAACAGAATTAACTGATTCAAAGCACATAACTATTTTTAATTTTTATTTTGTTTATTTACTTTTGAGTTGGAATCTCACTCTGTCATCCAAGCTGAAGTACAATCACAGCCTCAATCTTCTGGATTTAGGCGATCCTTCCACCTCAGTCTCCTGAGTAGCTAGTACTACAGGTGTGTGCCACCACACCCACCTAATTTTTTTTTTTTTTTGAGTTGGAATCTCATTCTGTCACCCAGGCTGGAGTGCAGTGGCTGCTCCCGGCCACTGCAGCCTCCACCTGCTGGGCTCCGGCGATCCTTCCGCCTCAGCCTTCCAAGTAGCTGGAACTACAGGTGCACACTACCATGCCCAGCTAATTTTTTGATTTATTGTAGAGATGAGGTCTCGCCAAATTGCCCAGGCGGGTCTCGAACCCGCGGGCTCAGGCAATCCACTCACTTCAGCCTCCCAAAGCACGGGATTACAGACTGAGCCACCAAGCCGGCTAATTTTTAAAAAAATATTTATAGAGACGAGGTCTTGCTGTGATGCCTAAGTGGGCCTGGCACTCCTGGACTCCAGCAACCCCCTTGCCTTGGCCTCCCAAATTGCTAGGATTACAGGCATGAGCCACCATGCCCAGTCCCATAACTATTTTTAAAAAATAGGACAATACCAGTTTTTACTTAAAATTACACATCTACCAAATAATGACTTCTATCAATGACAAGTAAAGATTTGGACTATGTTATGGAGTACCAGTATTACTAAATGTTGCCATTAACCACCGAACACTAGTGTCTTAGTACATGAGTAACTGCACATGTGTGGTGGCTGTCTAGCACCTTTTAAGATAAATGCAGAGAGCTGACTGGTGATTTTTAATATTGATTTGACTAATAAAAATAGAAACAAAATTCTACCAAAGAAAATATTTATAGACTAAATATATGTGCATATATAAGTCAACATTGAAAGACTTAATGCTATATTTGTTGAAAAAATGTATAAGATGAATATAGGAAAAAATTTTAAATGAACGTTTATCTTGGTAATGATACAATTGGTAATGTAGTGTTGTTCTTAACTGATGTTTGGATTTATTAATTATAATGTATGTGCAAGGTGTGTTGCAGTAAAGTGGTTGGTTTGAACAATTAACAACCTAAAATCCACATATTAAAATGTATACTTAGGCAACAAAAGCAAAAATAAACAAGTGTAATTACATTAAACTAAAAGCTCTGCACAGCAAAGGAAACAAACAGTGAAAAAGGCAGCCTGGAGAATGAAAGATAACATCTGTAAACCATATATATGATAAAGGGTTAACATCCAAAATACATAAGGAATCATATAACTCAACTGCAATAAAACCAAATAACCCAATTAAAAAACGGGCAGTGGACCTGCACAGATATTTTCCCATAGAAAACATACAAATGGCCAACAGGTCAATAAAAAGGCGCATTACTCATCATTGGGGAAATGTAAATCAAAACTGCAATGAGATATCATCTCACGCCTGTTAGAATGACTATTGTCACACAAACAAGAGATAGCAGTGTTGGCAGATGTGAGGAAAGGGAACCCTCACACGTTGTTGGTGGGAATGCAAATTGGTACAGTAGCTATGGAAAACTATGGAGTGTCCTTAAAAATTAGAAGTAAATAGAACTACTATCTGATCCAGTAATCCCCTTTTGGGTGTCTGTCCAAAAGAAATGAAATCAGTATGACAAAGAGATACCTGTGCTCCCATTCGTACTCAAAATAGCCTACACATGGAAACAACCTGTGTCTGTTGACAGATGAATAGATTAAAAAATATGGTATACATTACCTGGATGCTTGTTAGAAATGCAAATTCTTGGGCACCACCCGAGACCAAGTGGATCAGAAATGCTGGGGGTGTGATTCAGCAACCTGAGTTTCGACGGGGCCCATTAGTGGCACACTCTCAAGTTTGAGAACTGCTGACTTGAACTAAGGCTGTATACCACTCTGTTTAACATCATTGACAAATTTGTCTGATTTTAACTGGCCACACCAGTTGTTAGATAGATGTTAATACATGTTTGTGCATAAAAATACAGGCTTTAGACATGAGTCACTAATTATGGGTGTCTTGGAAAAGTTTCATTTTCATCAATAAGATTTAAAAAATGAGCCAGGTGTGGTGGCTCACGCCTGTAATCTCAGCACTTTGGGAGACCAGGGAGGGAGGGTAATATGAGCGCAGGAGTTTGAGATCAGCCTAGGCAACATAGTGAGACCTTGTCTCTATAAAAATAAAAAAATTAGCTGGGCATCTTGGCACATGCCTGTAGTCCCAGATACTTGGGAGGCAGAGGCAGAAGGATCGTCTGAGCCCTGGAAGTCAAGGCTGCACTCTAGTCTGGGTGACAGAGTGAGATTCTGGCCTGGAAAAAAAAAAGTATGTGAGGATATGGATTTGTTAGACTTAATCATGCCACAATGTAAACATATATCAAAATATCACATTCTATCCCATAAATATATACAATTTTTGTTTGGAAATTAAAAATAAAATAGAGATATTAGGAAAAAAAAAACACGTTCTATAGAATGGAATATTATTCAGCCATAAAAAAGGATACCCTGCCATTTGCAACAACACGGATAAACCTAGAGAACATTATGTTAAGTGAATTAAACTAGACAGACAGACTAGAAAGACCAAACATCATGGGATCTCACTTATCTGTGGAATCCAAAAGGTTGAACTCATGGAAGCAGGAAGTAAAAGAGGGGTTGCCAGGGGTTGGAAACTGGGGAAAATGGGAAGATGTTGGTCTGAGTTTGCAAACTTTCAGTTGTAAGATTAATCAGTTCTGGGGATCTATTGTACAGCATTGTGACTATAATCAATACTGTCATTTACTTGAAATTGGCTAAGACGATAGATCTTGTGTCCTTATAATCCCAACCACTAAACAGCAACTATACATGGTGAGGAATGTGTTAACTAATTTGATTACAGTAATTATTTCACAAACCATGACATTGTATACTTTGAATACATACAATTTTATTTGTCAGTTATACTTCAGTTAGGCTGAAAAAGATATATATTCACTTTGGAAGACCATGTACATATTCCAAAATGTAGCCTTGTCCCCCGGTTTTTGACATTTCTTTTAAAAATGTTTTCTCCTGAACATTCTTGATTCGTTCTCAATCTTTATATTTAGAAGTCTGATTTAGTTCTTGAACACAATCAAGACTCCTTCAGAACCAAGTTTGGTAAATGAGAGGGTAATTAAGCCAGATCATGCCATATTGATACAAAGAGGGGAGTGATTATTGAGTAATGAGATCCTTTCTTAGGTGTCTTGTAAGTGAACTTTGAAGAGGTTTTGGGTATGATCTTCCAAATATGTGCACAGGAAGCACCACTGAACTTGGAGGTTAGGGTCATATGATACTTAGTCATAGTCCATGTTTTCCTGGTACACAATGATGGAGTCCACTTTATCACTGTTTAGTTGTAAGGCCCTTTCTAGGTCTATGATTTCATGAGTCCAGTTTCCCTGATATTCTTTTATTTGAAGCTAACAAAAATAGCAACATCTGTGATTTCCAAATGAGAAATATATATAGAAGATCAAAAAGTGTTTCGTGTGGCCCCAAATCAGGTGACCTCGGTGTTTTGGAGAGAGTCAGGTAGAGTAGCGTGATTAAATATGTACACAAGCTTTGAAAAATAGACAGCCTATCCTTGAATCTTAGTTGAGACACTAACCAGCTACATTACTTCAAGCAGTTTGCCTAAGCTCTGTGAGCCTAATTTTCCTCACCCATAAAATGGGGATGATAACATCTTATGCTTTAGAGGGGTTATTGTGTATAATGAAGAAAATCATGAGAAAGCATGTAATAACAGTGCCTGAAATGAGGAAGGCATCCAATACAACAAGCAGTACATTAAAAAACCAACAAAACAACCACTTGTTGGGGTCTGAGATTTTTAAACCTTTCTCTTGTTGGCTGTTTTAGCTATAGATATCATTATGCTCTGGGTCAAGTAGAGGGTATATTTTACAGACTGGATTGGGAAAACGGAGCATACATTTGCTGGTGCCAAGCTCTAAACACATTCACACAGTGTGGTAAACCAACCTCTTACTTTCATTCACTTACATGTGGCTGGCTGGAGCCAGGCCTCACTTTCTGGTGTTGAGTTCCATGAAATGAGAGGATTAGCCTGCTGTGGCTCCTTAGCTGCGAAACAGGTCTGGGTCCCAGGCAGGCCTGTGTTTGGCGACTTTGCTGGTGGTCGTCCAACGGTGTGCCATCGCTGAGCACCTCACATCTGCCTTCAGGACACACCTGTATGGAGGACCAAGCCTGTGTGTGCACGCCAGTAACGAACGGTGTCAGGAGAAAGCTGCTGTGATGCCTATTCATACCCACAGCAAAACTGCGGCAAGGGGTGGGTGGGGACCATGAGCTTTCACTGTCACCCTTGTACCCGAGAGACTCACTGTGCAGCCCTGGAACAGTCTGACACATGCTCAATAGCTCAGCAAATGTTCGTTCACTTCAGTGGCCATAATTGTCTGCTCACAACGTAAATGAGATCGTTTCGCTTTCCCACTTAAATCTCTCCAAGGACTTCCCATTGTTGCTAAAATAAAATTCAAACTCGCCCCCTAGCCTTTCTTACCAGGTCCCAACCTCGCTGGACTTAGTTCCTCTGCTGTCCTAATTGCGTTCCTGCAGGATGAGGCACCAGCCCCACTGTCCCCGGGGTCTTCGGCCTTCCTTCTTTCTCGCATCTCTGCTCGAGATCCCTCAGAGCTCTAGGCTCTGTCTAAAGCATGCTCCCCTCCGCACCCCGTTTTTCTCAATCATACGTGTTGCTTGCTTCCTTCAAAACTAGCTAGCTATAATAGCTTGCTGGTTTATTTTCTGTCCCTCTACACAATGAGCTGCTCCATTAGGACAGGGACTTTGTCTGCCTATTCACTGCTCCATAGCCAGTGCTCCTCACAGGTCCTGGCATCTAGCTGGGGATTAAAGCGCAGGTATTGAATGAATGACTGTGCCTGGTGCATAGTGAGGCCTCAATAAGTGTTAGTGAAGTGTTTTATGGCAGAAGTTCCCAACTAAGCAACTGAAGTTGTGAGTTGGAATCTCACTCTGTCACCCAGGCTGGAGTGCAGTGGCACGATGTGGTATGCCCAGATACTGCCCCAGGTAACTCAAGAGATGGTCATTAACCCACTGACCTCGAGTCCTTCTCTGCTGGGTTACGGACTCTAACTCTACCCCGCTCCCAAAGTGTTCCCAACTTATTTTTGAAAGTGTCTCAGGTTGCTGTCATTATGTGACCCTTTGTGTGAGTATGTGGCCATCTTTTTTTTTTAATTGTAGAGCATTAACAAGCATGCAGTAAGCACTATATGACATTAGCTATTGTCATCACCGTTATTAATATGTGGTTGGATCAAGTTCCTCAAAGTCCTTCGTTGTGGCCTTCTTGGCATGTGTCCCGTGTCTCTTCTGATGGCAACCTTGCCTAAAGGGTAGTGTGCCCTGCTCTAGCTGATGTTACCACCACTCCCGACCATAAGGGGCCAGCACTGCTGTCTTTCTTACGGTTGCATCCCATGTGGGATGTTTTCTCCTCCCTGTACTCTCTCCACCAAATGAAGCGCGGGTCTCAATTTTTGAAAGGAGCGTGCTCAAAGCTTGTAGGAATAACTAGAGAGTCAAGGTGATTTGTGTAGCTCTTAGTAGTGATATTGCTCCAGGCCCAGGGACCCAGACTCAGACTCTCCTTAGGATCTTTTTTTTTTTGGAGTCAAAATCTCACTCTCACCCAGGCTGGAGTGAGTACAGTGGCAAGATCATGGCTCACTGAGGCTTCTGCCTCCTGGGCTCAGACCATCCTTCTGACTCAGTCTCCCAAGTAGCTGGGACTACAGGCATGCCACCATGCCCAGCTACATTTTTTTTGGTAGAGATGAAGTCTTCCTATGTTGTCTAGGCTCTTGAACTCCCAAAGTGCTGGGATTACAGGCATGAGCCACCACGCCCATCATCCTTAGGATCTTTTGTGGCTGCCCTCAGGAAGCAGTAACCGCTCACCTCCACCCCAAGGGAATATTTGAACAGGACTAAGAGAGAGAGGCATAAGTTTCCCTCACTCAACAAAGCAAGACGGCCTCTGAGCCACAACTCTGACTCAACTCTATGTAACAATTTACATTTCCAAATCAAGGCTTCACTTTCTGTCCTTAAAAAACTGAATTAAATTAATGGGGCACCCCCCAAAACCCTAAGAAACTTTGGGAGTATTCTTGATTTACACTAGTATAACCAAAGGGCACATTTTGGTGTTTTTCTTAAAATAAAATAAATGTTCACCTGGAAAATGAATTCAGTCTTCCTTTGAGAAGACAGAAAAGCATTTTCAAATATAAGATTTTCTTTGTAGTAGTTAACACCCTCCCTTCCTGTCCACTACAAGCTTTGAGCACGCATTGTCCGAAAATAAGGACCATGTCAATCCTTCTGTAAACTTCAAGGAGACAATTATACTGCCTCTTTGATGCAAGTGTATCTCAGTCAGGATTGGCCTCATCATACTGCAATAACAAACATCTTCAAAAATGTTAGTGGCCTAAACAAATGCCTTAAAACTCATATCACATGTCCAGCACAGATACTATTCTCGAGGCATCCTCTCAGAGATCCAGGGTGGCTGAAAAGCCACAGCTGTGAATTGCAGGCCACCGTGCCACAGGGAACAAAGGACTCTAGGACTTGCAACAGCAATCAAATGTTCTGTCTTGGAAGTGACACATGTCATTGCTGTTCTCTACTTATGGACCAAAAAGGGTCACATGGCCCCACCCAACCACCTGGGGTCCAGGAAGTGCAATTCCCTCCTGAGCCTGGGAGAGCTGACATATTTGGTGAACAGCACCCATGACCACAGCATCCTGAATGAATATTTGGTGACTGATTTCACTGTCTTTCCTCAGAAAGATCTTGTGGATCTTTTTACTTTCAGCTGGATTCTCTTTTATTTTTCTTAGAGGTAAAAAAAAAAAAAATAGGATCTATCACCTGTATCATGAATGCATTTTATTTTTCAATCTGCTGGGGGTTTTTTTGGTCAGGGTCTTATTCTGTTGCCTAGTCTGGAGTGCAATGGCACTCTCATGGCTCACGCGCAGCCTCAACCCCCTGGGCTCAGGCAGTTCTCCTATCTCAGCCTCCTGAGTAGCTGGGATTGTAGGCATGTGCCACCATACTCAGCTAATTTTTTTAGTTTTTTGTAGAGACGAGGTCTTGCTATGTTGCCTCGGCTGATTTCAAACTCCTGAACTCAAGTCGTCCTTCTGCCTTAGCCTTCTAGAGTGCTGGATTACAGGTGTGAGCCACCACGCCTGGCTCATTTTTGTGTGCGTTATTCTTCCACTCCTGGAGCTTTGGACCCTTCTGTCTTCTAGTTCTGACAACACTCTGAAAACCTGAGACTGGAGCTTATGGGGCTTCCAACCAAAGCTGAGAAGGAGTATTTGGCTTGACTCCCTTTTTGGGTCCTGTCTTGTGTCATGCTTTTTCTCTTCCAAATCTTCATACTTTGGTATTCCAGATTCCTGAGCATTCCTGAGAAAGGAAGTCCCTCCCCTATCTGCTGAACTTTCAACTCCAGAACCTCTCAGGCATGTTGTGAAATGAACTGTGTTGTGAAATCACAACCCTGGTTAGAGTTAATTCTCTCTTTCAGAAAAAAAAAAGTAGGTTTCATTAAAGAAGGAGTTTTGCTGCAAAATGATTCTAGTTACTTCCTACACATTATCTGTTCAGATTTAACATCCTTGTCATACAGTTTTATAATCATTGTGATGGTTTAGGATAAAGCTGCAGTCACATGAATTATTTATGCACATATTGCTATACAAAATGGGTTTTCTCCAAGTGAAAGAGTTGTGTATTTTTTTAAATTAAAACAACAACAACAGAGCATTGCTTATATATAAATCCTTAACAAATTTTGGTGTATATTTAACAGGTTTAAACCTTCTCATGATGAGATAGTTGACTCTGAGGTAAAACAGATCAATATGTTTATCCAAAAATGAGCACAGTCTTGCTTCTAAGTACACTTCTTCCTTAGAGCCATCTATAGAGATGTATACAGCTATAGAAATGTCTTTGCAACAGGAACATGCGATGGAAAATAAACCAGATCATGCACAGCATTAAAGTGAGTAATGTGATAAATTGTAGGCCTGGCAATTTTAGACACTTCTGCTAGGTCAGGCTGATTTTTCAGTCTAAGATCAAAATCCAAACATGCTAAGCCAATGTCTGTGGATTTCTATACAAAACATATGTGAATAATATTATCTTTTGGAGAGATTATGGGCAGACCTTTTCTTGTAAATATAATTATCTGGGATTATGGTTCAATTTTTGGCACTGTCAGTGAGGTTTAGGAGCTTTCCAAGGACTGGAAGTTTTTGATCTTTGTATGCTATAGCTCCATTTTGACTGAGAATGACAGTACATGAAAAAACCAGAATCTCCTTCCCCCAACGGCCTCACTCGACCAGGTGCAAGGTGCTCCCGTAACAAAGTCAGCACAGAGACTCCTTCCCAGAGAAAGAAAAGTGATCAAAAATGAGAAAAATATTTTCAAGTGTGACCAAAAATGGACAAGGCCTTTTGCAAATAAGTTTACTTCTATTCCACAAGATGGCGGTAAATACTTTCCAAAGTAATCATGGGCTGGTGAGAGGTACGAAGCCACTAAGTGGCTGAGTGTTATCGAATCTCTGTGTTGTAGGAATGGAAGTTGTTGAAAGCAGAGTAAACACATTTAAAGACCGGGTGGGCATCGTTCACGAGGGTGTCCCTTTGCAAACCCCTTCCGTAACTCCCAGGGGTGAAACGAAAATGGGACCTGGACTAGGAGACCACGTGCTTTCTTTCTTCAGTTTTCAAGTTTGACTGAAGTTAGATTATAAGCCGGCCATCCCGCTGGCTTTCAAGGCTGAAAACACAATCAAATACTGAAAGATAAATTGAAGAGATTCAGACGCACACCATACTTAGAGCCAAGTAGTCGTAGAATGGTCTAATGACCCCAACATTCGATTTTTACTCAGAAAGGTAAATTCATTGATAAGTCAGGAACAGTATACTGGAATGTTTGGATTAGAGCATCTTAAAATGTCATTCTTTCAGTCTCTGCATTCTTTGGTTTGAACGTTCCCTCCAAAACTGAATGCTGAAACTTAGTCCCCAGCATGGTGGTATTGAGAGGTGGAGCCTTTAAGAGGCAGCTGAATCCATTCATAGATGAATGAATCAATGGGTTAATGAACGGACGGGTTGCCATAGGAGTGGAGCTGGTGGCTTTATAAGAAGAGGAAGAGAGACCTGAACTAGCCTGCTCAGCCCCGTGCCACGTGAGAGACCCCTTCAGCGAGAAGGCTCTCAATTCAGATGTGGCCCCTCAAGTTTGGACTTCTCAACCTCAATAACTGTAAGAAAGAAAGTCCTTTTCTTTATAAACTACCCACTTTCAGGTATTTTATTGTAAGCAACAGAAAATGGACTAAAATACTGCACATAGTCCAGATACAGAATCAGAGTGATGATTTCATGGGCATGTGCTTTGACTCCATTAATACTAGAATCAGAGGGACAGGAGAGATTTAGGTTAAAGACAAAGAAGTTTCCCTTTTTTTTTTATTTTTTCAAGTCAGAGTCTCACTCTATCTCTCCGGCTGAAGTACAGTGGCACGCTCATGGCCACCGCAACCTCGACCTGCTGGGCTCAGGTTATCCTTCCACCTGAGCCTTCCAAGTAGCTGGAACTATAGGCACACGCCACCATGCCTGGCTAATTTTTTTGATTTATTGTAGTGACGAGGTCTTGTCAAGTTGCCCAGGCTGGTCTTGAACCCCTGGGCTCAGGCAATCCTCTTGCCTCAGCCTCCCAAAGTGCTAGGATTGCAGGCGTGAGCCACTGTGCCCGGCAAGAAGTTTCTTAACATGGGAATTGAAGGTCTTTTTCTTTAGGCCTATCCAAATTAGGTAAATCATTCAGAACTCTCCTAATCCTATATCTGAACCCACATTTCTCCCCGGAAGCCAGAGGATCAGGTACTCAGAAAGCACATGTTGATCACTCAGCACAAATGTCAACAAATACTCATTGAGTACCTACATTTCCATTTGGGTCCTGAAATTCAATGATGAGAAAGACACATTGTCCTCAAGGAAAGAAAGTCCCTTCTTCCCCATCTCTCTCCAAAAGTTGGTCGATAGTCTTGTTTGTGACGTTTGTTTTCATACAAAACTTGATGAAAACTTGGCCTGAGTTTTAGTTGGGTCTCTGAAGAGGCATTTGGCCGTGTAGCTAGTGCCTCACTAGGCCTTTTCATGACTATTTCTTAGCTGGTGAAATAAGAGTTCCCAGTAATTTTCCTTGGCAAGGACGACAAAATAGGGTTTCCTTTCTGATAATAGAATGATTCATAGCTAATAAGTAGTACTCACTTGGGACGAGGCAAGAAAATAAATTCTGACATGTGACATCAACATTTTATTCTTCAAGGACCTTTGTTTCTAGTGAGCTCAGCCTCCTTCGTACAGTGACTATCTCAAGACATAAAACCTAGAGAAGCTCTATTGTCCCAGTTTACAAATGAAGAGACTGAGGCAATGACAAATTCATCCATCCATTCTTATGCTATCTCTTGGGGATGGAGTTGACAACGGGGAACTGCAGCTTGTTGGTCTATGACCATATGCTCTATGTCTTACACAGAGCTCAGATGGACTGGACAGTGGTTTTTTTTTTTTTTTTTTGCACATTAGGAAAAGATACACACCCCTGGGCAGATGCAGTCCCTTGAGTGGGTCCCTGGATTGGCAAAAGGATTATGGGCTGAATTTCAGTCCCCACTCACTTCCTTGGTTGGGTACCCTTGTGCAGTATACAACTTGCAACTTGTACAACTTTCTGTCATCCCTGTCTTCCCTGTTACCAATTCAGACTCGGGAATCAAATTCTTTTTTATTTTTTTACTTAAAAATTTTTTTTTGTTTTTTTTTGAGTTGGATTCTCACTGCGTCGCCCAGACTGGAGTGCAGTGGCCGCTCCCAGCCACTGCAGCCTCGACCTGCTGGGCTTCGGCGATCCTTCCGCCTCAGCCTCCCAAGTAACTGGAACTACAGGCGCGCACTACCACACCCGGCTAATTTTTGATTCATTGTAGAGATGAGGTCTTGCCAAGTTGCCCAGGCGGGTCTCGAACCCATGGGCTCAGGCATTCCACTCACCTCAGCCTCCCAAAGGCGTGGGATTACAGGCTGAGCCACCGAGCCCGGCTTAAAAATTTTTTTTCAACATATGGGGTACCATTCAGGATTAGGAATACAAATGGTCATCTTACAGATAAAGTTTGGGCTTCCCTTTGGTCCTCATTTTGCCTGGTTTGAGATCAGGTACGCTTATTATCTTGTGTCATTTCTCCCGCCCCTGGCAGTATCCCTCTGCTGCCAATCCCTTTCTTACAGTATGACAGGAAATGTCCAGGGTCTGCTTCTGAGTGAGAACATGTGGTACTCTTCTCTTTGTTCCTGTCATAGATCACTGAGTATTATAGACTCTAAATCCATCCAAATTGCTATGAAGTCCATATGTTTGTCCTTCTTTGTGGCTGCGTAATATTCCATTGTGTATATGTACCACATTTTTTTTAATCCAGTTGTTTCAATGGGCAGCATGGTTGGTTCTGGGAATCAGACTCTTAAATGATTTGGTGAGAAAAACAACCAGGCATAGGGCAGATACTTAGTGGGTGTTTGTTCAAGGAATGAATTAGGATAGATGTCCCATCACGTGTGCCTGTTTACCTTGTACCACTAAGTCACTGTGGCCAAAAAGGTCAGGGGTGAGGCATAGTTCTCACTTGAAGGCCTCTTTTCTTGAGTATTATACTCTCTCACACATAATTGTTCTCAATCTTTATGTAAGGCATAACCACTTCTCATTTCTTTTTATTTTTTCTTTTTATTTTTTTGAGTTGGAGTCTCCCTCTGTTGCCCAGACTAGAGTGCAGTGGCCGCTCCCGGCCACCGCAGTCTCGACCTGCTGAGCCCCGGCGACCCTTCTGCCTCGGCCTTCCAAGTAGCCGGAACTACAGGCGCGTGCTACCACACCCGGCTAATTTTTGATTTATTGTAGAGATGAGGTCTCGCCAGTTTGCCCAGGCAGGTCTCGAACCCGCGGGCTCAGGCAATCCACTCACCTCAGCCTCCCAAAACGCGGGATTACAGGCTGAGCCACCGAGCCCGGCCACTTCTCATTTCTATAAGGCTGACTACACACCTATAAACAGGTGGAACACCCTTCATGGTGGCTGGGAAGATCGTCACCAAGAGCTAATTCCTTCCATGTCCACTAGGAGTCTTGGGAGAGGGGTGTGGCAGAGACAGTCCTCATAGGCTTCTGTTAGATCAGACTGAGATTTCCGAGTTAGACCTTGACCTGCTACTTTGAAATCCTCAGGACAGTAGGGCCAGAGAATGCTTCTGTCCTTTCACTGGTGCTAGATGTTATTCGGCAAGGAGTTAGAGAAAATGTGTTCTTGCTTTCCAGGGCTCGAAAAGCACCCTGCCAGCAGTCTCTCAGACAGAATGGAGAGCAACAAGACTGTGGGGTTCCTTAGGTTAGTTACAAGCTTGGAGGATGATTAGTACCTTTTCTTCCTCTTGCATCTTCTGTAACACCAAACTTAGACCAGGCATTGACATGAGTAGAGTAGGTTCTTGATGAATACCCAGAGGTTCCTGACAATGCCCAGCTTAGTCTAGACAGGCTGTGCACCTAGGACGGGTAGACTATTAGATAAGCCACAGAGAATTCCTCTTTGTAAATGTCAGAATTAGGACATTGTGGGCATTATCAGGAGTTTTCACAATGCAACTGTGAACATGAAGTGATCCTGCATTGAAAAGGAGACCTTCCCTCCTTCCTCCCCAACAAAATCTCATAACCATGACAAATTACTTTTCCTTCCAAGTCCCAACTCCCTCAATTTTCAACTTTCTTGGGCAGCTCAAGGATTATCTGGACCCTTTAAGTCCTCAAACAAATGTGACTTCTTTGTCATTTCAATTTCTATATTTTGACGAAATGGTTTTTAAAGTGACTGCCTTTATTTGATTATTGGACTGTTGATGTATTAATTTTGGGGGGAGAGAGGCAAGCAAGCAGGTGAAGATGCACTAATGGAAGGATAGTTCTGACCTAAGAAACTCTACACCAGCAGCCAAGCAGCAAGCACGACCTGCTGTGCCCCAGCTTCTGAATTCTGACACACAAAATTTTTACTGCCATATGGTTTACTCACTGGTCAATAGATTCCTGTTACTATAACATTTTTATAGCTGTCTTGTGACAATATGACTCTAAGGCCCCTAGAATAAGTCTTGGCATACAAGGACGTCTTCAGATGATGAGGTTTACTCGCTGGGCAACCCCCAGAAGAACAGATAAAAAAACAGCTGAGAAAAGTATCACCTGGGGATTGTGTGACTCCTGGACTTGGGAACTCGGTGTCCTGAAAACCAGAAAGGTGCATGCTATTATGGAAATATTTTCAGGCAGATATTTTTTGTTTATCCTCAGTTGTTGTGACATTTCTAAGGATAATTTTGAGTAGTATTCCTTGAAGAGTACTGATGAGGGTAAAATCAAGCTTCCCAAGTCTTTCCTTTTGCACCAGCTCCTGAGAAATTAGCACTTAAAGTGTGTGGCCAGTTGACATAATGACAGATTAATTAGGTTGATGGTTCTTCACATAAAAGCAACTCCAAATTGTATATTTATTTTGCTAGAGACTTTAATTCTTTTCTAACTGAACCCTTGTGAGATTTGTACCCATTTTTTTACTCTGAATTAAAAAAAAAAATCTTTGTGACTCCGGTTTTCAGCCTAACGCCAGGCACACAGAAAGGGCTGTAACTGTAGAACATTCGAATACGCAAAGGAATGCATGGAATGGTCATCATGCTTTGGGGTACGCTGAGCATTGTACAGTTGGGAGCCTGCTGCATTGCTGTTGAGTCTCATCGAAACCACAGACAACTTCAAAAGCTCCTGCATTGAGCCTCATGGATTTGAGGTAATCATTGAGCCACAAAAAGGACATGAGTGTTCGATGGTCAATGAGCATTTCTATGGTCATCTCTTTGTTTGCCTATCCAAAGTCCTAAAAATTACAAATGATTTGCACCAAAGGGTCCCCCTCTTTGTCCCACGAAACCCAAGAGGGAAAAATATAGTCCCACAAAACCCAGGTGGAAAGAAAGAGTTGCCCATGGTTTAATTTTTTTTTTTGGCTAGACCCATATTTTGGTTCTTTCTAGGTCAGCCCTGGTTTCTTTCAGTCCTGTACATGTGGGCCAGTGTGAATTTGCACGGTTACCTGGAGACACAGTGCTCTAAACTTGGCCAGGCATTGATGTAATTCACCAAAGTAGTAAAAGTAACAGGATCAAGCTTCTGCTCTGGGTTGTGGTTCTAGACTCAATAATTTATGGTCACACCACAAATGCTGAGTTGGGGTGTCAAGCCCTGTGGCCACATTCCCATTAGTGGTATCCTTCCTTGAGGACCCAGCTTGAGCTGTCCTATTCCTGGCTTGTGTATTCTCCTACCACTAATTATATAATAATAATAACTTCCATTTGTCCTGTGCTTTGAAAAGAGATGGTGGTTAAAAAGGATCTTCTGTACACACTGTGAAACATGCAATGGACCATTCAACACAGAGATTATGAGATTTATTCATTCACTTATTTATTATTCTAAATGTCTAGCACATCGTCTGGCAGACAGGAGGTACTCAGTCATTACAAGTGTGTTGAGTGAATGAAGAAAATACCATGTGATATCTAGTTTTAGAAAAGTGTGCCAAATCTATGAAGAGTTTTAATGCAGAAAAATGTATGTGGCTTAATGCCAGGGACAATATGAAATGCTTTACCTATATTAACCCATTTAATCTTTGCAACAATCCTTAGAGATGATTTTTATTACGATCCCCACCTATAGATGGGGAAGCTGAGTGCACACAGGGACTGAGTTAGTTGTCCAAGTCAGGGAGTGGTAGAGCTAAGACCTGAACGCAAGCCTTCTGTGCCCAGAGATTTTGCCTTTAAGCATGATCTCATACTACCTTTCAAGTTATGATACTGCCAATGTTTGTGGGTGCTCAGAGGAGCACACATAATGAGCAATTCATTTAAAAAAAATTAAAAGAACAGTCTCTTAGTTCCAAGTCTTTTCCAGACTTGAAGCAAATGTCTGGGATTTAGCTTGGGAGTGATGGAGGGGACAAGTAGAATCCATCAAACACTCTAATGTACTAACATTTTATCTTTGCTGACTTCCTGTCTTGTATTTCAAGTTGCACATGAAATACTTTTGGACTTCTTTGTCCCTAGACACTTACACAAAAGGCATTTGATTTAATGACATCAAGTGATCAATCTTTGTATAGAAGTCTTATCACAAGTGTTATGAAACTATTTTTATTGTTTCCTTTCCAGCGTCTATTGAGACAGTTCCCCAGCTAATTCCCGTTTCTATGCAATTTCCTCAGCATATGATGGGTGTTCGTGTCTAGACGGTCAACCCATAACGTTGCACATGAAACGAAACTGCAAGATAGTAAATCGTGAATCTGATTCATGAATTCATTTCCACAGGCACTTTCCTAGTGTTCTTCTTTCTTATTTGTAATTTTCAATTATGCTTACTGTTTGTGAAAGCAACATATGCTTGTTGTCACAAATGAAGCGATATAAATACGCCGAAAAAAGTAAATAATCACTTTCCCCAACACACACACACACACACACACACACACACACACACACACACACGCACTCACACACACTCACACTCCTCTGCCTTCTAGAGTAAGCAGTGGTGATAGGCTAGCATTTCTCTTTCTATGCTTTCTGCTGTCTTAGTGAAAACATATGCAAACATAGATGTATTTGTGCAGGCAAGACCGCGTCTCTACAATAAATCAAAAAAATTAGCCGGGCATGGTAGCGCGCGCCTGTAGTTCCAGCTACTTGGAAGGCTGAGGCGGAAGGATTGCCGAAGCCCAGCAGGTTGAGGCTTCCGGCCACTGCACTCCAGTCTGGGCGATAGTGAGACTCCAACTCAAAAAAAAAAAAATTTAATAGCCTTTATTTTTAAGAGCAGTTTTAGGGTCACGACAAAATTGAGCATAAGACACAGAGAGTTCCCATAATGCCCTGCTTGCACGCAATCAATGCCTCTTTCATCATCAGCATCCTCCACCAGAGTGCAGCATTTGTTTCAATTGCTGAACCTACACTGACACATCACTATCACCCAAAGTCCAAAACTTCTGCTAGGGTTCACTCTTGGTGTTGTACATCTTGTGGGTTTTGACAAATGTATAATGACACGTATCCTCCATTCTAATCCCATACAGAGTTGTTTCACTGCCTGCATCCTCTGTGTTCTTCCTATTTATCCCTTCTTTTCCCTAATCCCTGACAACCACTGATGTTTTTAATGCCTTCATAACTGTTTTTCAAGAATGTCATATAGTTGGAATCATACAGTATGTAGTCTTTCCAGACTGACTTCTTTCACTTAGTAGAATGAATTTAAGCTTTCTCCGTGGCTTGATAGCTTATTTTTAAATTTAGCGTTGAATAATATTCCATGGACTGGATGTACCACGGTTTATTTATTCATTCACCTACTGAAGTTATCTCCAAGTTTTGGCGTTTATATATGACTAAAACTGCAACAGACATCAGCATGCAGGTTTTTGCATGAACATACGTTTTTAACTCCTTCAGGTAAATGCCAAGAAGTATGATTGCTTGATTACGTGGTAAAAATATATTTAGTTTGGTAAGAAACTGTCAAACTGTCTTCCAAAGTGGCTGTACCATTTTGCATTCCTACCAGCCATGAATGAGAGTTCTACATTCTTGCTGGCATTTAGTACTGTCAGTGTTTTTTTTTTTCTTGACAGTATCTTTTGCAGAGCAGAAGTTTTTAGTTATAACGAGGTCCAGCTTATCAATTCTTTCCTTTATGGATTGTGCCTTTGCTGTTACATCTAAAAAGTCAACCTTATACCCCATACCATCTAGGTGTTCTTCTATGTTATCTTCTAAGAGTCTTATAGTTTTGTGGTTTACATTTAGGTCTGTGATCCATTTTGAGTTAATTTTCATGAAAGGTGTAACACCTGTGTCTAGATCCATTTTTCTTCTTTACATGTGAATGCACAGTTTTTCTAGCATCATGTGTTGAAAATGTCATCTCTGCTGCATTTTATTACTTTTGTTCTTTAGGCAAGGATCATTTGATTATATTTATGTAGGTCTATTTCTGGGCTCTCTATTCTGTTCCATAGCTGTCTATCCTTTTACCAGTATCAAACTGTCTTAATGACTGTAGCTTTATAGTAAGTCTTAAAGTTAGACGGTGTCAATCCTCCAACTTTGTTCTCCTTCAACATTGTGTCAGTTATTCTGGGTCTCTCGTCTCGCCATAAAAACTTCAGAATCAATTTTACAATATCCACAAATAACTTGCTGAGATTGTGATTGGGACTGCATCGAATCTATAGATCAAGTGGGGAAGAACTTGCATCTTGACAATATTTAATTTTCTATCTACGATCATGGAATTTCTCTTCATTTGCTTAGTTCTTCTTTGATAACTTTCATTAGAGTTTTGTAGTTTTCCTTGTATAGTTCTTATATATATTTTGTTAGATTTATGAGGAAAGACCCCAAATTACCCAGAATTATCTTAGGGAGGGTAGGCTCCTTGTATTACAGGTTTCCACCAGTAGGTAAGTGTTCTAGGAAACAATTGGCATCAGTGTACCCGCTAGCATTGTTGTGAGAGGCTGCGTTTGGCTTCACTGAATCTTTTTTGAGATTCTTGCAATGCGTTTGCCCATTTCATGAGGTAATTTATGAGCATACCTGCCCAAACGGTCCTGAATGTTCAGCAGTTTTTGACCAAAAATAGCATGATCCCCATGCCCCACCCACCCTATTCACCTGTTCTCACCCCGAGTGACTTTTTTTTTGTTTCCCCAGATGAAAACAGTCCTCGAAGGGAAACATTTTGCTGATGTGGAAGGGATGAACTAAAAAATGGTAAAAGCACTAAAAGGCATCAAAACAGATGAGTTCAAAAATTGTGGTAAGCAGTGGAAAAAAGTCTCCATAGGTGTTGTGCATCAATCGGAGAGTACTTTGAAGATGACCGAAGTTCATTTATGTAAGAATAAAT
The DNA here is from genome assembly GCF_000164805.1 of Carlito syrichta. NCBI lineage: Eukaryota > Metazoa > Chordata > Mammalia > Primates > Tarsiidae > Carlito > Carlito syrichta. The sequence continues at coordinate 278,039 of NW_007247357.1, forward strand.
ACACTATTTTTAAAATAAAGAAATTTCAGTTTTTTGGATTCATCCCCTTGTATATCTAAGAATTTCATTTTTAAAAAATTGCTAATGTAAATGGTATTGTGCTTCCAATTCCGTTTGTCGATTGTTGGCATGGAGAAGTGATTTGCTTTTGTGTATTAACCTTGCATTCTGCGTCTTTACTATAATTGCTTATTAGTTTCAGGAAGGTTTTTTTTTGGCTGATTCTTTTGGATTTTCTATATAAACGATCATGTCATATGTGAATACAGACAGTTGTATTTTTTCTTTCTCAATTTGTATACCTTTTATTTATTTGGCCTTATTGCATTAACTAGGACTTCCAATGCAATGTTGAAAGCAGTAGTGTGAGGGAATGTCCTTGCCTTCTTCCTGATTTTAATGGAAAAGTTTTCACCATTAAGTATGATGTTGGCTGCAAGTTTTTGGTAGACATTCATTATCAAGTTGAGGAACTTTTCCTCTATTTGTGGTTTACTAAGAGGTCTTTTTTTAAAGTTATGAATGGATGGTGGATTTTGCCAAATTTTTTTTAGTTATTCTTTAGTCTGTTGATATGATTACATTAACTGATTATTTATTTATTCATTTTTTATTACAGAGTTGTAGGGTACAAGTAAGGAATAATGACATGAGTAGGCTGCATGCAGGTGAACGCTTGGGCTTCCAACCGGCCCTCGTTTCCTCTGGTAGTGGACTGGGTATTTTTTGTGTTGTCACGTGCTCCCTACCCATCCCCTAGCAGTGGGCAACTGCTAATTCCACCCTTGTGCTAATGTTCAGAGCACACTTATACGTGAGAACATGCAGTTTGTTTCTCAGTTTGTTTCTGTGATAGTTCACTTAGTGTGATGGTCTCCAACGCCATTCAAGTTGCTGTGAAGTCCACGCATGATTTTGCACTTCTTTATGACTGTGTAATACTCCATCATGTATATATATCATATTTCAAAAAAATTTAAAAATGGAGTTGTTATCTTAGAGTTAGGTTCATTTTTGTTAGGCAGTAAGGTCGGTTCCATGTTTTTGCTATTGTGAATAGTGTAGCAATAAACATGGTATCTCATTGTAATTTTGATTTGCCTTTCTCTGATGATTAGTGAGCCTGAGCATTTTTTTTATGTATCTGTTGGTTGCTTGTATGTCATCTTTTGAGAAGTGTCTGTCCATTTCCTTTGCCCACCTTTTAATAGCATTGTGTGCTTTTTTCCTTTCAGCTTGTTTGAGTTCCTTGTAGATTCTGAGTGTTAGCCCTTAGTCAGAAGCATAATTTGCAATTTTTAAAAATTCTGTGGGCTATCTCTTCACTCTCTTGATGGTTTCTTTGGCTGTGCAAAGGTTTTTCAGTTTGTTGAGGTCCCACTTGTCTAGCTTAGTTTTTATGCATTTGCTTTTGGGGACTTGGTCAAGATTTTGTTGCCTACTCTGATGTGCATAAGGGTGTTTCCTATGTTTTCTTTTAGGATTCTTATAGTTTGAGATTTTATGGTTAGGTCTTTGATTCATTTTGGGTTGATTTTTGTATATGGTGATAGGTAAGGGTCCAGTTTCATTCTTCTGCATATGGTCAGCCAGTTTTCTCAGCACCATTTGCTAAATATGGGTTCCTTTCCCCAGTGATTGCTATTGGTAACTTTGTTGAAGATGAATTGGTTGAGAGGCCATGTTTTTACTTCTTGAATCTCTGTCCTGTTCCGTGGGTCTATGTGCCTCCCCCTGTACCAATACCATGCTGTCTTGGTTACTATAGCCTTGTGGTAAAGTTTAAAATCTCCTACTTTGTTCCTATTGCTGAGGATTGTTTTGTCCATTTGTGCTCTTTTTTCTTTCCATGTGAATTTCTGTATTGTAGTTTTCAGGCCTATAAAAATGATGTCGGTAATTTGGTGGGTGTTGCATTGAGCCTGTAAATTGCCTTGGATAGGATGGACATCTTGACAATATTGATTCTACCAGTCCATGAGCATGGGTTGTTTTTCCATTTGTCTGTGCCATCCTTGATTTCTCTGAGCAGTGTTTTGTAGTTCTGGTTGTTAAGGTCTTTTACTCTTCAGGATAAGTGGATGCAAGGTGTTTCATTTTTGGTGTGGCTATTGTGAATGGGATTGTGCTTTTTATTTGGTTTTCTGCCTGTTTGTTGTTGGTGTATAGAAATGAAACTATCTTTTGTACATTGATTTTGTAACCTGAGACTTTACTAAAGTCATTTATCAGTGTGAGGAGGCTTTGACAGACACCCTAGGGTTTTCTAGGTATAGACTCATATCGTCTGCAAAGAGGGGTAGCTTAACTTCCTCTTTCCCTATTTGGATACCTCTAACTTCCTTCTCTTGCCTGGTTGCTCTGGTTAGGACTTCCAGCACTATGCTGAATAGGAGGGGTGAGAGTGATCATCCATGTCTTGTCTTAGGGGGAGTTCTTCCAGCTTCTGCCCATTGAGCACAAAATTGGTTGTGGGTTTATCATGAATGGCTCTTACGGTTTTGAAGAATGTTTCTTCTATGCCTAGGTGTTCAAGGGTTTTTATCAAGAAGGGATGCTGGATTTTGTTGAATAATTTTTCTGAACCTAATGATATAATCATGTGGTTCTTGGTTTTACATCTGTTAATATGCTGAATTATGTTTATGGTCTTGCAAACTTTGAACTAGTCCTGCATACCAGGAATGAGGCCCAGTTGGTCATGCTGTATGATCCTTGAGATGTGTTGTTGGATCCAATTTGCTGAAATCTTGTTTAGAATTTTTGTGTCTATGTTCATCAAGGAAATTGGCCTGTAATTCTCTTTCCTTGTTGGGTCGTTGCCAGGTTTGGGTATCAGTATGATGTTCGCTTCATAAAATGAGTTGGAGAGCAATCTATCTTTCCTGATTGCCTGGAATACTTTCAATAAGACTGGCATCAGCTCCTCCTTGTATGTCTTGTAGAATTCAGCTGGGAAATCATCTGATCTATGGTGGAGAGGCTCTTTTTGGTGGGGAGGTTTCTTATTACTGAGTCGATTTCCTGGATTGTTATTGGTCTCTTTAGAGTTTCCATTTCCTCTAGATTTTCTAGTTTATTTGCATACAGTTGTTACAGTAATCTCTGATAATCTTTTAAATCTCTTCAGAGTCAGTTTCATTTCTAATTGTGTTTACTTGGACCTTCTCTTTTTTTTTTTAGTCAATCTAGCCAGGATCCACCAATCTTATTTATACTGTCAAAGAACCAGTTTTTTGTCTTGTTGATTCTTTCTATGATATTTTTGACTCCAATATCCTTCAGTTGTGACTTTATCTTAGTGATCTAGATTTCTACTGAAATTAGTATTTAGGCGATCTTGCCTTTACAGTTCACTTAGGTGTGACGTTAGGCTTTTTCTTTGTGACCTGTTGTCTTATAGTTAGGTCTCGGTCTTTTAATGGTTCTGTGCCTCTGGATTGCTTCTAAGTTGTTTTGTCTCCCCACCCCGCTGAAGGCAGAACAAGGTGGTAGAGGGAGCTGGAGTTGAACATTTCCCTTCCCCCAAGTCAGTTAGGCTGTGACAAAATCCCAGCCCCGTTAGGCTCTGGTTTAAATAGTTTCTCCTGAGGACTGACCTTGTTAAGAAAAATAGAATTAGCCAGGCTCGGTGGCTCAGCCTGTAATCCCGCACTTTGGGAGGCTGAGGTGAGTGGATTGCCTGAGCCTGCCGGTTCGAGACCCGCCTGGACAGCGAGACCTCATCTCTACAATAAATCAAAAAATCAGCCGGGCGTGGTAGTGCATGCCTGTAATTCTGGCTACTCGGAAGGCTGAGGCGGAAGGATCGCTGGAGCCCAGCTGGTGAAGGCTGCGGTGGCCGGGAACGTCCACTGCACTCCAGACTGGGCGACAGAGTGAGACTCCAACTCAAAAAAAAAAAAAAAGAAAAGAAAAATAGAATTCTCTGACGCATTTAAACATGGTTCATTTTCCCCTTTCTTCTGGAAGCATGATGCGATTTTAAGATGATACTTATTATGTGAACTTGGTAGAGTTCCAGGAGATAAAACTCACAGAAGAGTGGAGGCTCCCCTATGACTGGGACCCCTGGAGCGTTTAATCTTTCAAACTTATCCCTACTGAGCCTCCAGCAACTTCTCAATTATAGTTCGGGGTTCCCTACCTCAGCACTGGTTCTCAAGGAGGTTTCTTTTCTGCTCTAGTAAGTTGTGATTCTCTGTCTTTGCCTGTCTGCCTCTCCACTTAGGGCAGCAGCAGTTTGCCCTGTGACCTCACTTCTCTTACAGATCTCAGAAAAGTTGTTGAGTCAGTTCAACATTTTTCTTGTTATTGGGCTGGTGCGGTGATTTCCAAGTTCCTTGCATGCTGGACCAGAAACCGAAGTCTCCTCTTTTAAAAATTTTTTTCAGACTATCGTTCACAGCTGTATCCCAATTTCTTAGGACATAGTTTTGCACATGGAAGATGCTCAATAAATATTTGTTGAGTGATGAAATGAGTGTAGGGACTCTGATGCTGTAATACCAGCTGTGTGAATTTACACTGCTTATCTAATTTTTTAATTTGCAATTGGATAGGGCCATGGGTTTCTCACATCTAGTCTCTCTCTCTCTCTTAATATGGGAGTCTCACTTTGTTGCCCAGGCTGGAGTGCACAGTGGCACAGTCATGGCTCACTACAGCCTTGACCTTCTGGGCTCAGGCAACCACAATCTCCTGGACCTAGGTGACTCTACTTCCTCAGTCTCCCAAATAGCTGGATACATGTAAGTGCAACCATGTCTGGCCAATTTGTTTTTCTCTCTCTTTTTTTTTTTTTTAGAGATGAAGTCTCACTATGCTGCCCAAGCTGGTCTTGATCTCCTGGGCTCAAGCAATCCTCTTGCCCCTGCCTCCCAAAGTGCTGGGATTATAGGAATGAGACACCGTGTCTGGTCTAGTCTCATTCTTTCTACAATCTGCTACAATTCACTTCTACTTGTGGCAACCTGCGAGTGTTTCTTACCATATTCACAACTTCCTTTTTATTTACTTTCTTAAAAAATAACTTTATTGAGAAACTTCTAATCTACTTTCTGTCTCTACAGATTTCCTGGTTATGGACATTTTCTATGAATGGAATTGTCTATGTGGTCTTTTGTGACTGTGTCCTTTCACATTACATGATATTTTCAAGGTTCATTCCTACTGCAGCAAATATCAGTTTTTCATTTCTTTTTAAGACTGAATAATATTTCATTTTATGAATATATCACTTTTGTTTATTCATTGGCTGATGGACATTTGGGTTGTTTTTAATATGGGGCTATTATGAACAATGTTGCTATAAACTTTGGACATAAATTTCATTTTTTAAATGTCTATGCCTGGAAGCGGAACTTCTAGACCACATGGTTTAACTTTTTAAGGAACTGCCTGACTGCTTTCCAGAGCACCATTTTACATTCTCACCACCAGTATATGAGGGTTTTAATTTCTCTGCATCTTCACCAACACTTGACATTATTGACTTTTTGATTCTAGGCATTCTAGTAGATGTGAAGTGGCATTTAATTATAATTTGATTTGCATTTCTCTAATGACTAGTGATGTCAAGCATCTTTTCATTTGTGTACTGGTTATTTGTATATCTTCCTTGGAAAAGTTTCTATTGTCCATATTTTAATTGCATTATTTGTCTTTTTATTATTGAGTTGAGAGAGTTCTTTATATATTCTTGCTGTAAGCCCCTTATCATATATACACAGCTTCCTTTTTTACTGAAGTTCTCCACGTGATATTTCCTGCTTTCTTTGTTCTTGCGTGATATGCTCATGAGGCACATAGGGAATCAGGAGAAAAAATCTCCTGTGTAAAAGCTAAAGAATGAATGTCTTCAGCCAGTATTCGAGAGCATGTCATGTCTGTTTCCCTGCCCTGATAAATCCCGTAGTAATAAAGCCAGAACTGGTCTTTTTCAAAAACTACCTCATTGCAGAGGGCTGCTTATTGGGTAGTGGATTAATGTCCACACCTCTTAGCTAATTAGCATGAAGCACAAATCACTTTTATGTAATAAAGCTTGACAATAAAATGAGAAGTCAAAGCAGATGTTTCAACTGGATGTCCGCCCCTTAGAACCTTTGAGTTGGGCTGGACGGGTTGCTTTGTGCCTTCTCTAGCACAGTGCCGATAACTTCAATGTCATGAGTAATAATTTCTATTTCACACAGTTAATCACTTTATGGAAAAATCCAATAACACTATATATTAAGGTTATTTTCTGGAACCCAAAGGGAGAATTGGATTTCACTTCAGAATAAGATTTTAGTGGATTTCTTTGATAGGAAGGGTCTGAGTTAGTTAGCAAGATGAGAAGACCACTGGTACTGATTACTGAGGTAAGTTTTAAGTTGCAAAAGGAGAAATAATACTCATTATCCAGAAACCCCTCCCATGAAGCCCTTGGAATTCTTAGTTGACATTTTATATATAAATTGGTTTCTGAAGCGGTTATTCCAAGGACATTCTTTTGGATAGATGTCCAACATTTGTCCTTGTTACATAAGCTGTCTTAAATTTCAAAAATATATTGTGCACTCATAATTGGTAAATGATAAATTTGGCAGTAATCACCTGATATTCAGAAGTGGAGATATTCAGTCTGTGGGAATGTGAATATTTGTTTTTAATTTGTTGATCTTGGTGATTTTAAAACAACCCACCCTAAGGAGGAATGATTCACAACAGAGTCTTAATAATTATTGAAGGTCAAAACCGTTATATGAAACTGAATTGCCAAATTAGGGTTGGCTGGGCATATGAGAGTGGTGTTGCCTATGAGAGCAGAGGTATTTGAGATAAAGGACTCCAAGCCATAAACAGGGCTTCCCAGGATGCCCATGGGAACTTGCATCTACCTAGCTCCTCTGTGCATTGTTTTAGGTTCCCACTGGCATCTTCACTCTGGGAAAAAATACAGATGTAGAAGTCAGACCAACTTGGGCTGCACTCCGAGGTTCATCCCTCATCAACTGATAGTACAGGAGAAGTTACTTGGCATCTTCAAATCTCTGTTTTCACATTTTTACAGAGATAAGGAACTACCTTATCACATAGGGTCATTGCAAAGAATAAATAGATTATATCTAGAAAATGTTTACTCCAATATTTGGTCCAAGGCAGACACTACCACATATTGTTTTCCTTTTCTTCATCTTTTTTGCTTTCTGTCGCCTTTTCTCCCACCAAACTGCCCCTCTACAATTTAGCCCAATTCAATACCTGTGCTCTTGGGAGAGTCTGCTTGATTTATTACCGAAAAAGAATAGTGCCCGTGTAAGGTAGACTCCCTTCCAGTTGTTACCGACCTTTTGGCAAAATGGATCGTTATCGTCTTTTCCCAACTCTTTTCCTTGCATGTATTTCTCCCAGTTACTCTCGATCTTAGCTGGGAATTCCACCTACTTTCTGTTCACCTGTGGGTGCGTCACTCACAAGGCAAGGTAGGAAAAGGCTATCCAGTAAAAAGACTGGCCATTCACAGAAGAATGAATTAACGTGATCAAAAGAGTTATGAAAAGACTTTCAAACTCACTGGTAAGTAGGAAAATGCAGATGAAAGTAACAATAAAATATTATGGGCAAAATTTTAAAGCTCTAATATCGATTGCTTTAGGGGTGCTGGGTATAGGGCGCATTCACACATGGCTAGGAGCAGGGTGGTTTGTTACTGTGTTTATGGAAAACAGCCAGCAACCTCTAATGAATTTAGCCATTGAAATGACCTATTACAATTAAAAAGTACATATGCTTTTCAATCTAGCAGTCTGCTCCTGTGACTGTATTCCTTAGATATGAAAACATTAGTATGGAAAATTCTATTTACAAGGACATTTGTTGAAGTGATATTAGTAAAGGCAAACAAACAAACCCTCAAATAAGCAAATACAACCTAGAAACAAAGAGCTATAGAATAATAGCTAGTAAAATAATTGGCATCACTTCGCCAAGGTGTATTTTTAGATAATGGACTAGAGCTATCAAAGTTGACAAAGTATGAATGAGAAAAAAAGGAAGCAGGGGAATTTTTATCAAATGATTTAATTTGTAAAATAAACATGGACTAGCAAAACTCTATGTATCTCTCTCTTTCTGTGTGTGTATGTGTGTATTTCTATGATTATATGAGCGTAAAGTCAAGTAAGGACTATAGTTTAGGCTACGGTCATTGGATGCTGATGTATTATGGAAGCAGAAAAAATGAGGTCAAGTAAAAAGGAACAAAAAAACCTGTACTAAGCAGGTCCCTATAAAATATAATATGATTCCTCTTATGAAAAATTAATGTATGGATTAAATATGTACAAGTACATAGAAATAAAGAGACTTAACCTACTGACTTGACAACTGTTAACTATATAGTGAAAAAAATAAAAGAAAATATCAGCGTAACGGGAGAAGTATTATCTTAATTTGGAAAATCAAGGTACCCAACCCACTAATCACGAACCTCACTCTATCCATTCACATATATGTGTATCCTTTTGTATTCGCATGTGCTTCTACATATGCAGATTGGCCTAGAAATGTTAAGGAGATTGCACATAGATGCTTTGGATAGCTTTTTCTTCATCTATCCTGTGATGGTATGCTTTTATTATATTTGTAACTTGAAGAAAACGTTTGACAAACATTTCAATACACAATTTCAAAATAACCAAAAACTTTTGTTCAAAGAAAGAAAAAAAAAAGAAGCAAGCGAATGATTATTAAAAGCTGAGAGATTGTTTTATAATTCTGTCAGAAGAGAATCTGGTTACCTGCCTCAGTGGTCCTTAACACAATGTTCACTAAGCTATGAGTGAGTAAAAATGAAAACGGTGAGGGGGAATGTGAGTCTCCAGAGCTTGCTTTGGACCAGACCCATCTATCCTCATCCATGTGAGTTTTAGCCTGAAGAGCTGAGCTCCATCTGACCCTGGCCTCTGTCTCTGAGTGGCTTATCTTTCAAAGGCCGGGCCTGGCTGATGGGAGGCCAAGACAGGGTTTGTGGTTTTCTTGCCTAGCACACCAGATTTCAAATTGGACTGTCATGGCAGCTTCCACGAAAAGTCCCAGGAGTTCTATAAAAGCAAGGTTAAACCCTGGCCAGTACTCAGAGACCTGGGAACACTCTTCCCAAAACAACCCTTTAAAAAGACTTTCTGCCGTAACGGGAGGAGGAGGAGCAGGAGGAAGGGAGGGACGCACACAGCACTCTGTGGCTGTGGCTATTTGATCAAGCTGTCATGCAGCTGATTAGAGCATTTTACAAAAAATTAATGGAAGGTTTTGTTTTCCCACCACTTGGGGTTTGTCTGGTGGCTCGTGTTGGAATTCCAGACTCTTTGGATCACTGTGATTGCTTAGAGCCTGCTGGTCATTAAAGCGAGATTTTGGAACTCAGAAAGGCAGGACACAGAGTAGCTCCCGTTATCATGGTTTAACATCCTTCAAAATGAACAGTGAGCTAACAGGCCTTCTACATATTCTGCCTCAACCTTTCCCAGCGTATTTTTTTTCTCTCTGATTGACCACATCACAAGGTAGTTACAGACGTTGAATCCAAGCACATACCTCAATAGAGTTTCATCTCATGTGACTATTTATTTCATTGGAGATTATGGATCTATAAAGGGCTCCAGCATACTAAGCAGTCTTAATCCAGAATACTCACAAAGACACTGCCTAACTATGGCAAAGGTGTGAGAGCATTGACTGAAAGAGTCTGACAATCACTTGTGATCTATGTGTTAAGCCACTTGCAGCTAACCCCTTAGGATTTGTAGCTTTTTACTTTAAAAAATATATTAAAAATATTTTAATTAGAGACGGGTCTCAGTATGTTGACCAGGCTGATCTTGAACTCCTGGTCTCAAGTGCTGCTCCCACTTCAGCCTCCCAAAGTGCTGGGACTACAGACATGAGCCATGGTGCCTGGTCTGGACTTGCAGTTTAAAAAAAGCCCAAGAATCCTGTATATATTTAACAGAAGAGCAGATATATTTATAGACATACTGATTCCCAATCTTACGAAGAAAGCAATGGGTCTTTAGGAAAGTATAGAATAATTCAGACACATTAAAACTAATTAATTTGGGGCAAATCTGCATTTTTTATATTTAAGCTTAAAATTGGAAAAATTCTTTTGAAACAGCTATTAGGCTTGCAAAAATTGAAAAGCACCAAGTTTCAGTACTTTTCTTTTAAGAGATAGAGACTGTTCAACCTTTCACTTTCTCTTTTGCATATTTTATTTAATTTCTCTTTTCACTTTTGTAATATATTTTTATAAGATGCCCCAAATATCACATCAGACACATAGCAGACATTCACTCTATTGTTGTTATATGAGGATATGCCATGATGATTAATACGCTGAGTCAGGTTAGGCTACAGTTATGCTGTCATAACAAATACCTTTGGAATATTAGTGGTTTAGCACAGCAAACGTGTATTTCTTGCTTACCACAAACTCTGATGTGAATTGATAGGGGGTCTCTACATCTGGTGATTCGGGGATTCCCTTTAACTTGTGAGGCTATCATCTCTATACTTGACTTGCAGAGTTGTTCTAGCAAAAAGTTAGGAAGATGAAGGAGACACACTGATTCCCAAGTGCTTCAGAATGGAAATGGTAGATCACTTCTTCTCATATTCCTGTTTGCCAGATGCAATCATGTGTTCCAGACCCCAAAATAAGAAAAAATGGAAAATGCAGAAAGCTCAATGAATATTCAGTCAATGCTAATGGCCTCGACTGCCCTTGATTTTTAGGAATCAGTGAGGTATACATTAAAAACCAATGCAATTTCTTCCACTTTTATTTATCAGGACTTCATTACAATCAGTCTTGCAAGGGATTTGGTAGAAAAATATTTTTCTTTTTATGGTGAAACAAATTTGGGAAATGTGCATCACATTTGCTTCATTGAATTTATTATGGGCAATTATATGTTAAGATTTTGAAAAATTCAACATTAAAGAAACTATTTAATTATAAAAGACAAGAAAACAGGCTGTGAATCCAAGTTATTTATTTGATAAATACTTTTGAACACCTACTATTTGCCAGGCATTGAGATGGACTTTTGGGGGAGATTAGACTATTTGATTAGACAAGGGGATTAATTCCAGGGGAGGAGTATAAAGCAGTTCCATAAGAACGCTCACCTTGCAACACAGAACAAATATTTTATATTCATCAATAGGTGTCAATGTCTTTGTATGCCAAAGCAAGAAGTTTTATAATTCACTGGAGCACATTTGGAGTGATTCTTGTAATAGTCAGGCAATTTAAAAATAGAATAACACCAGTTTACTTTCTAGTAGTTGATGTTAGCCTTTGTGGTATATACTGTAAAACAACGATTTATGTTTTAAAGACAAAATACCATAGGATATCAATCAAATCACAGAGTGTACTAATGTGACACACTGTTTCTTTTTTTTTCAGTTGGAGTCCCACTCTGTCACCCAGGCTGGAGTGCAGTGGCACACTCACAGTCACCTCAGCCTTGACCTGCTGGGCTCAGGCGATCCTTCTGCCTCAGCCTTCCAAGTAGCTGGAACTACAGACGCACACCACCAAACCCAGCTAATTTTTTGATTTTTTTGTAGAGATGAAGTTTCACCAATTTGCCCAGGCTAGGCTTGAACCCGTGGGCTCAGGCAATCCTCTCACCTCAGCCTCCCAAAGTGCTGGGATTATAGGCATAAGCCACCATGCCCGGCCTGTAACACACTTTTTAAAAATTAAAACTGGTGCGCTCTTTGATTTAAACAATTCAGCAACTCCATAGTTGTTTTTAGACTTTTGCCTACAGCCTTTTGTCTAATTTCCCTGGTATATCTTTCCAGAAGAAACTACCGCTACCAGTTTTTTCTGAATTCTTCCAGAGATAGTCTGCACATATATAATTTTATATAAACATATCCCTTTTATCACATATATAGTCATTGGTAATATTATTTCATTTTAATAATATATACCTCTTTTAAATACATAAATGTTAAGCTATAATAAGCACTAGTCTATGCTTAAAAATTAAAACATATCTAGAATTTCACGGTGTGCATATGTGTGTGTGCATACACACTCACCTACACACCGGATGGACCATAATTTAGGTAACTAGTACCACACTGATGATCATTTAGGTCAAAATGGTTTCTAGAGAAGTTCATTTTTTAAAAACTTCATATGTTTGAATCTTTTAAAAAGCAACCAAAGTAAGCTAATACATTCCTAAAAATATGATTATTGTGAGACATTTTTAATATCCAAATGAGTTTTTTAAAAGGTTACAAAATTACAGCTACACAGGAAAAATAAGTTCTAGTGTTCTATAGCACCATAGAATGGCTATAGTTAGCAATAATATATTATATAATTTCAAATATCTAGAAGAAGGATATTGACTGTTCCCAACACAAAGAAATGATAAAAGACTGAGATGGATATGCTAATTGCTTTGATCTGCTATATATGACACGTATCAAAACATCACTATATACTCCATAAATATGTACAATTATGTATTAATTTAAAGATCAAAAAAATGAAAAAAGACCCCCAAAATTCTTCATTTTTAAAGATGTAATAATATACCCAAGAGTTTGTTCCATATCTGTGTGCATATTATGTGCAACTTACATATGTGTGACTACTTTTTCTTTTTTTTTTTTTGAGTTGGAGTCTTACTCTGTCGCCCAGACTGGAGTGCAGTGGCATGCTCCCGGCCACCGCAGCCCGGTCTGCTGGCCTCCAGCGATCCTCCCGCCTCAGCCTTCCAAGTAGCCGGAACTACAGGCGCGCGCTACCACGCCCGGCTAGTTTTTTTATTTAATGTAGAGATGAGGTCTCGCCAAGTTGCCCAGATGGGTCTTGAACCCGCGGGCTCGGGCAATCCACTCACCTCAGCCTCCCAAAGCGCGGGATTACAGGCTGAGCCACCAAGCCCAGCTTACTTTGTCTTTTTTAAAGAAGGCTAGCTGATTGAGGTGTCAGGGCACTAGGAGGTAGCATTCAGGAGTCTTCTGTTTTGGAATTCATAGAAATATTCCTTTGGACATGACATGAACATGATTGATGCATGGAAATAATTGCTGATGATAATTCTGCAGCCTTTGTGGGATTTTTACAAAAATGTTAATTTTGTGATTGCTTCTAAAATCATTAATTCTTTCTGAGTTGTGACGAAACATGTAGAACTGAGAACACCAACATTTAAGGGAAAAGGTCAGTATGTTTTGCTTTGGATGGTCCCTGCTGGTAGGAATAGAAATAGGGATGAGAAAGTGCCTTACTGTCTGTCTCTCCCACAAGACGAAGCCAGCTGCGCAGCGAGGGAGGGCTTGGGCCAGAGATCTTCCACCTGTCAGGGGTAGAGCAATCACTCCCATCTTCAAAGGGATTTACAGGCTTTAATGGAGCTTCCCAAGAACTGCAGAAGGCAGGGGGTTATAATTATCCTGTTTTACAAATGGGAGATGGGGACACAAATGAGTTTAGAGCTTGGCCACAGGTGCAGTAAGTGGGGTTACTCCCGGGGTCCCACCACAGGAGAGCTTGCTCTCCTCCACCCCCCAACTCAAACCCCAACCCTGGCGGCCTTCCTCTCCTTCTTGGGGTCTCTGCCCTTGCCCTTCAGAGACCAGCACTTTGCTGGGAAGTCCAAGGCCAGGTGTTCACTAGGACAGAGAGGTAGAGAATTAGGGTCACAGGTGAGGTAATCAGTGACTCCCGCAGATATTCTCATCAGGTGTCTAAGGGCAAAGACTGAGAGTGTCTTTCCATGTGGACACGCACCCTATGGGCATCCAAGAGCCTGCTGGTAGTCATGGACAGTTACCCAGGCTGTAAAGGCAAGGAAAATCCCTCCCCCTGAGCTATTGAGATAATCGTCCAGTTTGACTTTTTCAGAGACTTGGCTGAAGCCAGATTTCAAACTAAAACACAGATTCTCTTGTGTCGCCCTGGTGGTTAATTCCTTCTACAATGCTGCTTTAAAATGCAGAGCAGACAGTTGAGAACATGCACGGCAAATAAAAAATGACGTGTGGACTGGCATCTGGCAATCTGCATTTCACTGATCCAAGAAATGGGTAATTGGACCTTTCTTGATCCTTCTCCTAATCCTATAATCTTAAATTATCATAGTTGTTTATATTGCTGGAATTCCGAAGTTGAAAAAATATGTAAAGTTTCAAGAGAAAACTGATGAATAAATGTCATTTATTTATTAATTTGCTAGTGGCTGACTGGGCATAGGCTAAAGGTGCTCCATTATAGTGCCAGAATTAAGAAACAACCTCAAACCAATTTTTAATCTACAACAACGGGGACGAAAAATAGACAAACGAATGGAAGGACCTGGAAGACAGGACATGGACACACATGCCACTTAGGGAGAAGTCCCAGGCCCAGGAAATAAATCTAGAAGTCTGTCTTTGAAAGCACTTTCTGACAGACCCTCAACACAATTACTGCCTTTCTACAGAGAGGACCCAAAGATAAAGGCCAGAGTTTATCATTTGAATGTTTTCTTTGTCACTGTCGCAGTGCATTTTCCTTATAACAATGAACAATAGTTAACAAAAATTAGAAACTACTGCGGAAGATAGTAACAATATACTATAGTGACTGGTGTTTTTTAAATCTCACCTACATTAGGGGTGGGTGGGTTAGAATTTCAATAAATTCTAATGGGTTCTCTGCTTCTTTTTCTTTCCCTGAACTCCTAACCTTCAGCGTTTATCTAAATTTTCCATTTTCTCTTGAAATATTCCAGTTAAATCTTAAGATGTTAAAAGTGCATCACAAAAATCCACACATTTCTAGTTTTTTTAAAAAAGCAAAATAAGACCCCACAATTAAAAAATTTCTCTTATATTTGTACATGGATAACTCAGAAAGTCCCTTTAGAAATAAATTACACTGGCATTTGCTTCTTTATTTATTTTTGCCTTTTTATTTCAATGAAAACTCTTGCTGTCTTTTTTTTCTTTCCGGTGGTGACACTGCCTCAGCATTTGGTGGCTCTTGTGGCCTTGTTAGCCAGCCTCTGTGAGTTCTGGCTTCTGGTTGGCTGCCGCTGGCTGTGGCTGCCTCATCGTTTTGCGTGCTTTCCTCAGTCCTGGATGTTCTTTTTTCAGCCAGTGTCTGGGCCTTTCTGCTCCAGCGAAACTCACCTGTGGGCTGACCAGCCCCATCTGCCCTCTGGACTCCTTTTTGAACACTGGCTCACGTCAGAGCCAGACATGCCTGGGGTACGTGAGCTAATCCAGTCTCCCTGGCTGTAGAATCCATGACAGGATCACAGGCTGCCGGGTAATAAACATCTTCTGGGTGCTAATAAAAGTTCAAGCTTTGAAAGGAAGTGTTTATGTCTAGTAAGAGATACTATTGGCAGAAGGAACTTTCTGGGACCTCTGTACACTGGTAGCAGTGACACCTCAGCAGCCTGACAAGGAAATTGATCTGGGGTGTCAGGGATAGGGAGGAGGGGCCGTTTGGGAGCAAGAGCCCTGGGACTGTCCAATCAACTTTCCCCTTCCGGTTCCTGCCCTGCCCCTGGCATCCATGCTTCCCTAAAGCTTTATCTATCTACTATCTCTCTCATCTATCTCTTGATCTATCTCTCGATCTATCTATCTATCTTAGAGACAAGGTTTCACTACATTGCCCAGGCTAGGCTTGAACTCCTGGGCTCAAGCAATTTGCCCACCTTGGCCTCCCAGAGTGCTGGATTTATAGGCTACTGCACCCTGCCAGCTGTATCTTTTGTAGCTGACTCTCTCCACCTGTAAGGCACTACCAGTGTAAGCTTTGACCTCCTAGGGAAAGGAAAGTTATTACTTTTTTATTACATTCTTCACCTGCCTTTATTGCCTTATTTGTGTGAAAAAATTTTGGAACTTTGATTTTTCAATAGAAGGTTTTGGGTTGGATGATGGAATAAACTATGTGGAATTTTGTTCTTTGACTGTCTTTAAAAGGTGGATAGATCCTTGGTTCGGTTTGTCTGTATAGTGTGACCTGACGTGTTCTATTTGCTGCTCAGACAGTGTTAGGTTAAGATATATATCCCAGTGGGGCTTTCAAAATGTTAGGTCGGGCCTGACAGGGGTGTGTGTGCAATCCAGTGCTGTGTGAAAGATGTAAATAACTGCACAGAAGTTAGATTAGAAAATATATTTTATAGAAAGTAAATTAGAGAGGGAGAGAGGAGATTCACCTCCTCAAATAGGGGAGGGGCCCAAAGCTTGGGGGCATGGTGGCCACAGCTCAAGGAGCCACATGGTCAGACCGTAGCTTAGCAAAGCAGTGGCGAATAGCTGCTGGAAGTTGAATGCTTTCAAACATTTTCCCTGATGGGGGCGGGTTGTTAAGGGGATTGGGTGGTGGTCTGCTTGTCATCACGGAGGGCAGGTAGGCGTCAGGAGATGGACGGCAGGCAGATGGGTGGGCCAGTCACATGACTGCTGCCATTGAGATGGGATCTGTCATTGTCATGAAGGTCACGATTGGGTTAACTTGGGTCTTATGGGTAGAGGGAAATACCTGAAATAGAAAAGCTAGTTAGTACAAAACAAGGTGGGGCGGGGGGCGAGGGTTGATCAGTAGCTACCTCTGAGAAACCGGTTCTGTCCTTGGCTAGTGGATTAGAGGGTAAATTCAAGTGAACTGCTGGAAAAGTATGACAGGGTTAAGCAATGTTAAAATGGCTGCTCGTTGGTTATATTAACTCCATGTTATGTTCTTTCAGACAGGACTGATTCTTTAGGAATGATCTTTAGCTTATTCGGGCCTCTTTGGTGAGAATGGAGATACAAAGGGGAGAGATGGCACAGACTTGCAATCTAGCTGGGAAGGAGAGAAACATAAGTGTGAGAATTGAGTAAGTATATCTGTCATTCATTGATTGGTGTGCCGGCCATCCCCTCTTCTTTTGCAACCTCAAGGGACGCAATGGCTGTCAGCGTGGGTATGTTCCCTCATGCCTGGGGGCGCAGAAGGACCTGGCTTCACTAACTAGCCATCCAATTTTTGTGCTACTCAGCTGACTATTTTTACAAGGACAAGAACATACCAGCAGAAGCCTGTTTTATAATTTCGTCTTTTCCATCATCATTCCTACCCTCTCTGTGTCCCAGAGATGGTGCGTGAACCGGTTAATGGTGGAGGCTTGCTGCCTCGAAGTGCTTCTAGTTTCCCATCTCTGCCAGTGACCCTTTCATTCTGATGCACCTGCCTTTCCTCTGCAGGTCTCTGCTAGGAATGTGCTTGTGCCCCCTGCCCTCCAGCTTGGAGGGTCTGCGAGGTTAATAGGTGAATGCAAAATGAGTTCCTTAGAGCACAAAACATCCGTGACCTACGATGAGTTTTGTGGCCAGAGGATAAAAAGGAAACATTAAGTTGGTTTAGGTCAGTCCTCTGTGAGATTCCTTGGGTGGATCCTTTAAAAAAAAATTTTTTTTTTTTGTAGAGACAGGGTCTCAAACTCCTGGGCTCAAGGGATCCTTCCACCTCAGCCTCCAAAGTGCTGGGATTACAGGCATGAGCCACTGTGCCTGGCCTCTTGGGTAGATTTTTGGTGGAACTTCTTTATTTTTTAGGGAAGTGGAGTGATGGAGCTGCCACCAGCATAAAGTTCTGTGTCAGCAACCAGTATGTAGGTAAGCGACAGCTCTCACCTTCAACTTCTGCCCCCTTCCTAAATGTCCCCTTCCTTCATGAAACATCCACCTGACACCCTGATGGATGCTTCTCCCTTAGGCACCGTGGGTAATGAGTCTGCCACTGATTAAATCACAGGTTTCCCATATTATTCTTATTAGTTCTGCAGCACAGTTCCTGGAACTGACAGCTGTACAATATACCTTTTGAGCTGTTCCTGGTCTCCTGCCAGAAAACTTATCTTTTAACAATTTTGCACCCACCTCCCAGCTCCCAGGGCAAGCAGAGAAAGGAAGGAGTATGTTTTGAAAGAAATTCCAAGCTTCTTTTGTGTGTTTTCCCACTTGGTAGTCCAAGTTGTCATTGATTAAAAGCTTCATGGAAAACAGCAGAAGAGCAGGTTGTTTCAGGATGTCTCATGAAGTTGAAGTTCATCATGCTTTAACGCTCCGAGAAAATATTTTTTGAATGCTCATTACTATGCTGGATGCTGGGGCTAGCAGGTTAGCCAAACCCATTTTCTTTTTAGCCTTTAAAAAATCCTGGTGATCTAAAGTGCACACCGTGACTATGAAGTAGGTAAGTTCAAATCTGTTTTGTTTTGTTGCTTTGAAAAGGATTCCATACAGGAAAGTAAAGAACAACATTTTCTTTTTTCTCCCTTTTCCATAACCCAATTGATGCTCCTCTGTAAGACTCATTTTAATACGATTTTTTTTTTTTGAGAACCTTGTTAGTGTATCAGTATATTGCCTTATGAGGTCTCATGAAAAAAAATCTCTCTTGAATTCTCACCCTCAGTAACTGGACTCCTCACTTCGATTCAAAGGCACCGTGGAATCTGGAACAATTGTGTCTCTCTGCATGCAGAGATGTTAGGACACTCAAAGCTATGAAGACACCAGAGTGTTATACATTATTTTCCTATGAACACTATTTCAGGCTTCATTTACTTCCCCCCTCTATTTCCCTGCTACTTGATTTTTCTCACTTATTTTATTTTTTCCATATACAGTACAGTTCTATTACCTATAGCCCTCATGTTGTGCATTACATCTCTAGACTTGTTCATCCTACATATCTGCTACTTTGTATTCTCTGATCCATATCTTCTATTTTTTCAACTCCTAGTCACTGTTTTGTGCTCTAATCTCTGTATATTTGAATTATTTTTTAGACTCCACATATAAGAGAGATCATGCAATATTTTTCTTTCTGTGCCTGGCTTATTTCTCTGGGTATAATATCCTCCAGGCGTATCCATATTGTGGCAAGTGACAAGATCTTTTTTTTTAGGGCTGAATAATAGATATCATGGTCTTTACCAATTTGTCCACTGATGGACGTGGCTTATTTCCATATCTTGGCTATTGTAGATAATGCTGCAGTGAACACAGGAGTGCAGTATCTTTCCAGGGTGGTGATTTCATTTGCTTTGGGTATATACTCAGAGGAGGGATTGCTGGATCTTGCTGGTAGTTCTAGTTTTAATTTATTTAGAAACCTTCATACTGTTTTCCATAATGGCTGTGCCAACCTACATTCCCACCAACAGGGTGTCAGAGTTCTCTTTTCTCCATACCCTCACAACATTGGTTATCTTTTGACTTTCTGATAACAGCTGGCCTAATGAATGTGAGGTAATATCTCATAGTGGCTTTGGTTTGCATCTCCCTGATGATTAATGATTTTGAGCACCTTTTCATATAACTGCTGGCCATTTTTGTGTCTTCTTGGGAGAAATAGCTCTTTAGGTTTTTGAAAATTTTATAATTTTTTTTGCACCATTGAGTTGTATGAGTTCTGTATACATTTTGTATATTAGTCCCTTATCAGATTTATGGTTTGCAAATATTTTCCCCAATTTATAGGTTGCCATTTCATTTTGTCTATTGTTTCTTTTGCTGTACAGAAGTTTTTCAGTTTGAGGTAGTCTTATTTATTTATTTTTGCTTTTGTGGCCTGAGCTTTTGATGTAATATCCAAAAAAATCATTGCCAAGGCCAAGGTCCAGGAGCTTTCCTTTTATGTTCTTGCCTGGAAGTTTTATAGTTTCTAGTCTTCTATTTAGGTCTTTTATCCATTTTGAGGGTTTTTTGTGTGTATGGTGTAAGATAATAGTCCAATATGATTCTGTTGCGTGTGGAAATCCAGTTTTCCCAGCACCATTTCTTGATGAGACCATCCTGTCCCAGCATGTCTTCCCAGGGCTTTTGTCAAAAACTGGTTTGCTGCAAGCTAGTTCAACCTCTAAGGAAAGCAGTGTGGCAATTCCTAAAAGAAATGAAAATCAAACTTCCATATAATCCAACAAATTCTTCTCCTGGGAATATACCTGGAGGAACATAAATCATTCTACAAAGAAGACACCTGCACATGCATGATTATTGCTGCACGATTCACAATAGTGAAAGTGTGGAACCAACTCTACTGCCCATCGAAAGTGGACTGGATAAAGAAAATGTGGTGCACATACACAACAGAGTATTATGCAACCACAAAGAAGAACAAAACCATGAACTTCTCAGCAACTTGGATGGAGTTGGAGCCCTTTATACTAAGTGAATTGTCACAGAAACAAATAACTGAGTTTTCATGTTCTCAGTCATACTTGGCCTGGCAATTAAGTTCATGAACTCATCCTAGAAAAGGTGCTAATCCCTCACTGCTGAGTGTCACTATGGTCACCTTTGAAGTACTCCCCTGGGAAGCTATGCACCAGTACCAGTGCCTGGTCCATCTGTCAAAACAATTTTGGAACTCTTTTTTCTGGAACGGCCATCAGAGCTGTCATCAAATTACTCTTGATATCCCAGATGTCATCAAAATGTATTACTTTCAATATTTCCTTTACCTATGGGTAAAAAAAAAAGTCATTGGGGGCCGGATCATGTGAGTAGGGAAGTGTTCCAATATAGTTATTTGTTTACTGGCTAAAACTCTCTCACAGACAGTGCTGTGCTAGCTGGTGCATTGTTGTGATGCAAGAGCTCCTTCGGGACCATTTTTGCATACACCTTTCTCATGCCAAGATTTTCAGTTAAGATTTTCCTAACTGTTTCTCTGTCAATGTTTAATTGGTCTGCTATGCTTCTCACAGTCAGCCAATGATTTGGACACACAATTCAACAAATTTTTGCCATGTTTTCATCAGTTCTGCTCAGTACTGGCCGTCTTGACCTCTCTTCATCCGTGACGCATTCTCTCTTCTCAGGAAAAAATATAATCTATTTGTACACTGTGTGTTTTCTTCATGGCATTATCTCCATACACTTGGACTAATATGTCCCCAATTTTACTTCTACTCTCGCCAAGTTTAACAAGAAATTTAATGTTTTTTCATTGCTCTAAAACATGAACACCACTCAACAAGACCTGCCGCACACCCACACAAACACAGCTGTGAGTCATGGATTTACCAAGGTTTTGAACCTTACCGAGTTGTTTGTACAGTGCTGCCAATGTAAGCACGCAGTGGCAAGCTCGCGAACTTAATTGTCACATCTCATAAGTGGGCCCTGAATCTTGGTCACACCAGCACGAGGGAGGGATAGGCAGCCACTGGGCACTGGTGGGGGAAGGAGGTGGGAAGGAGGGTGGAGGGCACATGACAAAGCGTACTTGGGTCATTACCGGGGGGAGGGAGGGCCAGTTGGAAGCCCAAACTTCACCCTACTTATGTAGTTAATCCTCACTGTACCCCACATTCCTAAGATAAAATAAATAATATAAAATATTTTTAACAACCTAATTTTCTTTGGTTTTATGGGCACTGTGAGTTCTGACTGCTTTTTTTTTTTTTTGCAAAGATGTTAGGACGCACAAAGCTATGAAGACATCAAGTTGCTATACCATCCTTTTTTCCCCCCTACTAACACTATTTCTAACTTTATTTATTTTTCCTCCCCTATTTCCCTTCTCATTTTTTCATTTATTTTAATTTTACAGATTATCTATACTCGTTTTAATAAATCTCCAATTGTGAAATGGGGTGGAAATATTTGTAAATAGATTAATAAGACAAAACAATTATACCTTAGAAAAATTGCAAGCTAGAAATTTCCTGGAGGTTTTAAGAATTTATCTAGACAGTTTTGTTGCTTTTTCAGGTTTCCAAGTAAAGAATCATATACTTTCAGAGAGTTTTGTCTCTGGTCAGGATGGACCACAGATATATCTAGTTTATTTCTGAGACTGTCTTACATTTAATCTTACTGGATTTTGTTTATGTAGAATAGCACAGTAATTTCCCCCCATTTTAAGTTATAAAAGTAATACACATTCATGTTAAAAGTTTTTATACAGAAT
This sequence comes from Carlito syrichta, assembly GCF_000164805.1. NCBI lineage: Eukaryota > Metazoa > Chordata > Mammalia > Primates > Tarsiidae > Carlito > Carlito syrichta. The sequence continues at coordinate 300,033 of NW_007247357.1, forward strand.
ATACATTGGAATTAAGTGCTCAGTTAAGGCCTTTCTCCCCAGTTCTCTAAATTTTACTTTCCATTGTGTAACATTATAGACTTTTCTATGCACTTAGAAGAATACTTATATATTCTACATATTATGTGTGTGTATATATAAAACATATATATATCGCTATATATATCTCTCTATATATGTTTTGATGCTACCGAAACGAATTATACTCTTCTATGAAGTAAGCTTTTGGCAGTTGATATATAGACATTTTTTTCATGTCTGTATAAACAGTTCTCCTTTGTTCTTTTTATAGTTGTTCAGTGTTCTAGTGTATGAAAACTTCCTAACTTATTTGAATAGTCTCCCACTAATGGGCACTTAGGACTTCCCCCCTTTTCTTTTGCAAATAAACATAACTGTAACAAATGTCCTTGTTCATACAATTGTTATACACCTATGGGAAAGACACGCTATTGAAAATATAATTATTGGGTGTGCACTTTAAAATTTTTCATAGATGTTGACAAATATAGGCTTCTCACATCCTCTCACCAAGAATGGATATAGTCAAACTATTTTTTCCTATATGGCAAGGGGAAAATGGTATTTTATGTCTGTTTTTCATACGAATTTCATTATTATGAGTAGGTTTGAGCACCTTCATTTATTAACCATGTTTAAAAATTTTTGTCTGGCCTGTATTTTTAGACCCTTTACACATCCCCCCACTCCCTCCCCCAGCACTGGATTGTCCAGATTTTTCTTATTATAAAAAGGGTATGGTGTAAATTATTGTTAACATGGTCATTTGATTTGTTTCTCTCTCTCTATATGGAGAGAATATATATATATATGTTTATATATAAAATAAACATTTTATATATATATTCATCCTCCCATACTGAATTTCTTCTTTGTAGTTGAATTTATTGATCTTTTCTTGTTTTTTCATCATGCTTATTTTTCAACAAAAATTGTAAGCATGTTTAGTCATGCTTGTTCTGGCACTTTCTCTGATTTAATGTTTGTTTTTTTTTTACGGTTAAGTCTTCAACCCATTGAGGATTCATTTGATTCAAAGAGTCAGACATGAATTGAGTATGTTTGTTTTTTCCTACCTGCTAGTTTTCCCAATACCGTCTTCTCCTCATTGATTTGAAATGCCTTCACCTTTTTTTTTCTGGGCATTTCAACCTATCCCATTGACCCGCCTCTCCATTCCTGGCTCTAGTACCGGAAAGGTTTAACTTTTTAGCTTCAGAATGCATTTGGCTATGTGCAGGTTGTTTGACTACAAAGCGATTTGCCTGTGCTTGGAGTTTCCATGGGACGTAGGGGAATCTGGTGGTGTGGGCAGTGGGGTTGGGAAAACGAGCTAAAACTGCTCCCTAGGGCTCTAAGTCCCTCTAGTCACAAGCCACTGGAGCAAGCAGCTAATGTTCTACTTCTATCATATATTTATTTTACACTTTGCAAAGTGCTTTTATATGCACTGTCTCATGAATCTCAACAACCGCCTCGAAAGGTAGAGGTTGCTATTTCTATTTTTTGGAAAATGTCTGACACCGACATTCTGGAATGTGGCTAGCATCATCCAGCACCCAAGTGACACATCCAGGACTCAGGTTCCAGCTCCTGGTCTAAGCCACAGCTGTCCCATTTCTGGGACTAACTCTGGGTCCTGTGTCCAGCCTTTGCCGCGCCATGAGGCGGTCCTTCCTCTGGCAGGTGAACCTGTGACTTTCTTTGTGGCTCTTAGGTGGTTCATCCTCAAACATCCTTTTAAATAGACCCTTAGTAGCTGACTGCAGGATTGCCCAGCACTGAGGTCCTGTTCTCGGTGGGCTTGTGTGCAAAACCTGTTGACGATTGGATGATTAGACCTATTTGGCGCTTTCTTTCTTACAAGGATTAAGTTTTCACTCTCTGCTGTTGTTTTTTTTTTGAGGAGAATTTTTCTGAAACACTGTAAATTCTCTGAACAGATATTTGGCAACAGCCTCTGGGATTGCAAAGTGCTTTTCAGCAGAGAGAAAGTCAATTTGACAGGTAAACATGCTGCATAATTAAAGGATTAGTGTCCTCTCTCCTGAAGTCAAATTAGGAAGGGGAAGGACTTTTGTACTGACTTGTTTATGATAAAATTATTTGTTGTCACTTTCTAGGGAGTAACTCCCAAACCTTGACATGGTGTCAGTTTTAATATTTTAGCCTCAGAGGTGAGTGAGAAATGACATTTACACAATGCGACTAGTGGCACACACCTGAATTGTCTCCAGGTAGTCAAATCCAGACGTTTTCCCTTTGGGGAGTGAAGGGGAATGCTTCCACCCTCTTCCCTCCCTTGTTCTTTTGTGGAGAGAAAAAGTTTTCATTTTCCATTGAGTTCTGGAAGCAACCTGAGTTTTGTGAAGATTGGGTGGTTGCTGGGATTAGGTGATTCAATCTCTCTTGACCCAGGCCACAGTGAGTGGGTAGTGGGGAGGAGATGGCCTGGTGGGAGAGGTTTTGGGGGACAGAGAATTTTGCTAAAGGACTGCAGGAGACCAGTTTTATCTAGTTATCAAAGCTTATTTTACTTCTTCTAGCCCTCTTTGCATTCTTTTTTGCAGGTGTTTTCTCATTTTCCACAGAAGCAGAGATCATCTGGCTGGAACATTCTGGAATGTTTGCTTCAGGGAGATCTTTGGAGCAGGGGGACATGCTTGTCTTCAGCAGAGTCAAACTCCCATATGCTTGTGCTCTGGGAGAGCCATTGGCCTCTCAGAGACTCCAAGTAGCTCTTCAGGTCTCTGATACAGCCAGGAAGAGGCTGAGTTGGGCTTGGCACCCACGTTAAACCCCGGAGTCCAAACCCTTCATGCCGCTATGCTACCTTCCAAAGATGCGATTCCAAGGTGGACTTTGAAAGATGGTGAGATTATTTTAGGCTCAGATGATGATTTTTTTTAAGTCAAGGTCTCACTCTGTGACCCCTGCTGGAATGCAGTGGCGTGATCACAGCCCACCACAGTCGCTACCTCCTGGGCTCAGACAATCCTTCTACTTCAGCCTCCCAAGTAGCTGAGACTACCGGCATGTGCCACCATACCAGGCCAATTTTTTATTTTTGTGTAGAGACGAGGTCTTGCTATGTTGCCCAGGCTGGTCTTGAACACCTAGACTCAAGCAATCCTCCTGCATCAGCCTCCCAAAGTGCTGGAGTTACAGGCATGAGCCCGGCTCCAACAAGTGAATTTTTTTTTTTTTTTGGAAGGTGACAAGTCATGTCAGGGATGGGCATATGATGGGTGTTTCTGGGATGGCTGTACAATTCTATTTCTTGATCTGGATGGTAGTTATAATCATTCATTAAAATTTGCACTTGTTTTGTATAATTTTTTTGCACCTGTATTATAGTTTACAATGAAAAGACTAAAACATCCTAGTAAATATGATGCAATCAATCCATGCATTTATGAAAAATCATATGTGTGTCAAAAATGAATGTACAAAACCAGAAACTGGCCAGCGTGTTTATAAAATTACCCCTAGAAGCGGAAAAGAATGTTCCAGTGTTAGGCTGCAGGCTACTTTCTCCAAACCCAGGGGGCCTGAAGGTGCCGGGCTTGACAATCCTCCTACCTGACTTTGTCCAGATGGATGAAAGCCGGAAAGATGAGTCTTGATGGTGCTTGTTAGATGTGTGAGTCACATTCTTCCTGGTGATTATTTTTGACATTTGACAGTTCTAGGCACAACCTTTCACAGTTCTGAAATCGCGGCAGGGCATTGACTTTAAATGCCTTCGTCTTTTCCTTTAAGTAATCAAGCATTTGCAGGACACCTCTTTGGATGTCATGTTCAGATTAAGGTAGAGACTTTCTGAGAGTCACAAACCCAGAGGGAAGCTTAGCGTTTCAGGAAACAACCCATCCCTTAGCAACAATGATAACGACAACAAAAGTGTGGCCTTGACATTTATTTAAAACTGTCAGCCACTGACTGCAGAACTGGGCTTACTAACTTTCAGAGCAGGCCTCGGATGAATCTTTGCTCCCAAATACTTCCCCCACCTGCCTGCCCCACTGCTGAAATTTGCTGCTGAGACAGAAAACTCCTTTGACTGGTTAGTGTAAAAATACAAATTTCCCCAAGAGAAGTAGCCCAGTGAAGACTGTTATGAGACATTCATACTATGGTGAAAAGAATGCGTGGAGAAAGGGATTCTGAATTACAGAGAAGAGGAAAAGACCATTGTAAAGGGCGGAGGATTGCTGGGAAGATAAATGCTTGGAGCTTTGCCAAAGCGGGCCTTAAAAAGCCAGAGTGTCTGCTATGACACATACGAAGATTTTGTCAGTCAGATTCATTTGGTTTAAAGTGACAGAAACCCCAACTCAACCGAGCTGAAGGAAAAAAAAGGGAATTTATTGGCTCATATAATGTACAAGTCCCATGGTAGACTTGGGATGGGGTTTCAGGCATGGCTTAGTCCAGGGGCCAAACAATACTTTCAAAACTTGGTCTTCTCTGCTCTTGCACCCACTTTCCTCTTTTTTGGAGTCCCTTTTAGCAGATCCTCTGATCGGGTGTGAACTGGTCTCCCCCCAGGCTCACCCAGTCTACAAGGATCTCCTGCTCTTATCCGTTCTCTCTCAAATACAGCATTAAAGTTTCTCCTTTGCCCTGATCACCTCAGCAAAAAGTTGTGGGGCAAGCTCTGATCGGCCATGCCCCTATCACCGAGTCGTCAAGGTGGCCTCCAGATGCAGGGCTCTGGGTGACCATGCTGGACTTGGAAGTGGAACTGGGTCGGCTCCACCGGACACAGTTGCATCAAGGAAATGGGCGTGGTGTTGCCAGAAGAGACGGCGTGGATGCCAGAGAGTACTCAGTGTTGCAGTCTTACCAGCACTGGGCTGCCAGCCTGAGACCCACGTGGTGACCAAGGGCGTTATGTCCCCAAGGACTCAGGAATGCCAACGGCCGAGGAGGTCCAAGGAGCGTGACAGCGCTCGGCTTGTGCTTGGAGAATCCCGAGTTCTCAGGGAAGGTCACAGTTCTCTCGACCCGGCAAGTTCCAGGTTCTTGCCTCACCACTGAGAAGAATAAGGGCCGAGGATACGGACAGGCGAGCAAGCCAAAGGTTATTCAGAAACAGGAAGCAAGTGTGGCAGCTCTCAGAGCGAGAGGGGCCCCGGGTGGGTTTTCCAGGGGAACAGCACTGAGACCAGGGGTTTGTAGAGTCTGCAGGAGTGTGCTGATTGGTTGGTGAGGCTGGGACTCGGCCTCCTCTGTCTGTCTGTTTGGTTTCTTCCTTCCTCCTCTTTCAACAGCACGTGTTCTCCCAGCAGCCTCTCCAAGGCCCAACCCAAAGTGGCTGTGAGATCGGGTTGCTGGGTCACAGTTGACATCAAAGAATTATGATAGAGTAGAAGTTAATAGAGTAGAAGAGACCAGGCCAGACACAGTGGCTCACACCTATAATCCCAGCACTTTGGGAGACTGAGTGAGACGATCGCTTGAGGCCAGGAGTTCAAGACCAGTCTGGACAACATAGCAAGACCCCGTCTCTACCAAAAAAAAAAAAAAAAGCCAAGTGTGGTGGTACACATCTGTAGTCCCAGCTACTTAGGAGGCTGAGGTGGGAGGGGTGTTTGGACCCAGGAGTTTGAGTCTGCAGTGAGCTAACTGATCGTGCCATTACACTCCAGCCTGGGGAACTGAGCAAGGCCCTGTCTTAAAAAAGAAGAAGAGGAAAAAGAGAAAGAAGAAGAAGAAAGCCAGTTCACATGCAGTCATGCCGTGAAGGTCAGTTTTGTGAACCTGTGTTTCAGTTACAAAGGTGTGTGTGTGTATTTACACATGTAAATAGATTTATGTATTTACATACATGTGTGGATAAAGATGCATAAAACATATTTCCCACCACAGTTCATGATCACAAAGACACACACACGCTGCTGCCTAGGGACACCCCCCCTGTGGGATCCCAGCCCGGGCAGCATGGACGGTCCTGGCCCTCCAGCCTCCTCCTCCGCTCATCTTGCTTGGAAGGACGTCGCCCCTCTCTCATCCACTCCCTCCTCAGGGTCTGGCTCCAATGGCATCTTCTCTGTGCAGACAGCCCTTCCCGACACCTTAACTCTTGCTAGAGTCCTCAAGCTCCTCTCTGTGTCCCGGGAGGGGCAGCCCCTGCCTTGCCGGGTGATGCTTCGACCCACCTACTGCATACAGGGGCTGAGTACTGACGTGCACTCGTGAGAAAGGACCAGAGCTGCGCTGTCCAGGATGACCACTGTTTATCTTAGGTGACCACTGAGCACTTGAAATGTGGCCAGTTCACATAGAGATATTCTGTGAGGGGAGCACTTGCACTGGGTTTTAAAGATGAGTAATCTTTTAAAAAGTAAAGTATCTCAATTCTTTTTTAAAATTTGTTTTGAGTCGGGGTTTCACTCTGTTACCCAGGCTGGAATGCAGTGGGATGACCATAGCTCACTGCAGCCTGGAACTCCTGGACTCAAACTATCCTCCCACCTCAGCCTCCTGAGTAGCTGGGGCTACAGGCGTGTACCACCGCATGTGGCTTTTAAAAAATTTTTTCTTTTGTGGAAACGGGGTCAGGCTATGTTGCCCAGGCTGATCTCAAGCTCCTGGGCTCAAGCAATCCGCCTGCCTAAGCCTCCCAAGGTGATGGGATCACAGGTGTGATCCACTGTGCCTGGCCTTCCTGATAACTTTTGTGCTTATTACATGTGGAAAAGTAGTATTTTGGATACGTTGAATTAAATAAAATATATAATCAAAATTGGTTTAATGTTTCTTCTTCTTTTTAAGATATGGCTAATAGAACATTTAAAATTGCAACTGTAGCTCATGTTACAGCCCTAGAAAATACTGCTGGGTCCCAGCAGAGCAGAGGAAGGCTGAGCCCCGGAGCCAGTGGGAACTGGGTGGGATGGTGGACAAATCCTGAGCATTCCCATTTCACAGCATGGGGCATTTGTGCATTTTTATGGGATAATTCCTGGGGCAAGGGGAGCACTCCGCGACTTGATGAGCTGCACTTTCATAGCTCCTAACAGGCTGCCTGGCTCCAAGCAGGGCTCCATAAATGATAAACGCTTCTTAAATGAAAGAATGAATGAAACAATAGCAGACATGATATGAGAAAATTTCCCGAAAGACAAAATTGACTCACATGATCATTTGGATCAAGGACAAGCCCACCAGAGGTTGTAAATTGCTTAGATTTGCCTGAAGAAACGTTCTTAGCTGAAACTACAGCAACCAGGCAATTCTCGCCACTTCTCCCAACCCCAGACCTGTCTTGCTTCTTGGCGGAGGGTCTGGAAGTTGACCTAATCTCCTGTCTGAATATGCATTTAAGCAATTTCATTCCTACCACATGATCGTTTGCCTTTTTCTTCTTTGTTTAAACTTTCTTCTTTTTTTAAAAAAAAAAAATTTAAATAGCTACATATTTTTCAGTTTTACACTTGATATATGTAACCAATAACATGTGACAACTACATGCATTTTGCGTGGTAACTTTATGTGGTTTTCCAAGAGCTATTAAATATATTTATATAGATTTCTATGTATAAATCACACACACACACACACACACACACACACACACACACACACACACACACACATACACTTTTTCTCCTGTAAGGATGTTTGATGTAGCAGATTCAGCATGAAGTTTCATGTTACCGGTCGTCCTTGGAGATTGGAGTGAGGCAAAGAGAGGCCTGCAGAGGCAGAAGATAACAGGGAGAGGAAACATGTTGGAGCCTTGTGGAAACTGGCAAGTAGCTCCTGGGAGAGAAATGTGTTCGGGTCTTCCTTGGCCCTCTTACCCCTGTTCCTTTCCTTCCCTGCTTCCCCTTCAGATTTGGACTATTGACATTTACATCAATTTCAGCTATGAAAGCCTGGGCTATGGGGCTATGGAACTGCTACCTGTCAACCTGCTGTGATCTTTGGACCTTCACTCCTTTTGGCCTCAGTTTATGCATCTGTAAAAGAGAATGCAACACTCTCCTCAAGATCTGACGAAGATTAGATGTCATAATGTATTTGGAAATTGTATCAAGTATGAGATCCCTTCAAAATGTAGGCAGAAGGATGTGTATGAGTCTGGGAGCTGTCAAGGAAGCCGAAGACCCGACGAAGACAGGGTCTGAGGAAAGAGTTTCAGCGCTGGCTGGATGCATTGCTTTGTCTTAGAGGATTGGGCTTGAGTGGAGAAAAGTCTCTTCTATGGAGATTCTAACTAAAGCAGAGTTATGCTTTAGAGACAAGTAAGAGACTCTCAGAAAAAACAAAGCCAGGTCCTGGGTCACTGGAAGTCAATGAAGGATTGTGAGCAGGAGAACGTCAGAATCAAACTGATGTTTTAGGAGGACGGATTGGGTAAAAGGAAGTAGGTTGCATCGGAAGTGGACAACAGAGAAAGCTGCTGTCATCAGGTTTCAGTGGGAAGAACACACGAGGGGTTTGGAATCAGACAGACTTAATTTCCTTTCTTGACTCTGAGTCTCAACAGCAGTGTGATCTAGGGAATAGTAATTAGCTTATCTAAGCCTCTGGTTTTTTTTCCTATCTATAAAGTGGGGATTAAAATAGTACTTCCCTCAAAGGATTGTTCAGTGAGATTCTGCCATGGATGCAAAGTGCCTCGTGTGGGGGTCTGGCACCTTGACGAATAGGTGTCATATCAATAGTAGAAAGGCCAGTCAGAAGGCTTACTCCAATAAACTAGGAGACAGATAATAAGGCTTTTGAGAAGAAGTCAAAAAGGTAACCATGGGAAACACAGATTAAATCCTCTCTTCTCTCCTTTGTCCAGACCAGGAGTCAGTAATCTATGGTCAATGGGTCACATTCAGCCTGTGGCCCCCAAGCAGGGCAGGGGATAATTTTCACAAGTTTAAAGCATTGTTTAAAAGCAATCAAACCTCCTGGGCTCGGTGGCTTAGTCTGTAATCCCAGCACTTTGGGAGGCCGAGGCGAGTGGATTGCCTGAGCCTGCGGTTTTGAGACCAGCCTGGGCAACTTGGTGAGACCTCGTCTCTACAATAGGTCAAAAATTAGCTGAACGTGGTAGAGCATGTCTGTAGTTCCAGCTACTTGGAAGGCTGAGGCGGAAGGATCGACAGAGCCCACAGGTCAATGCTGGGGTGGCTATGAGCACACTACTGCACTTCAGCCTGGGTGGCGGAGTGAGACTCCACCTCAAACAAAACAAAACAAAACAATTAAACCAACCACAAAAATGTGACAGAGATCATATGTGGCCCACAAACCTAAAATATTTACTCTCTGGCCCTTGACAGAAAATGTCTGTTGGCCTCTGCTCTACAGCAAATCCTTAAACATCTGAGCTAGGCTACATCTATGGAAAACATAGACCGATAAAAGATACAGTAAGTCCCCTACATATGAACCTTCAAGTTGCGAACTTTCAAAGATGCGAACATGCATTTGCATGTCCAATCACCTAAGTTAGTTCATGTGTCGGGGGTACATTGCCACGTGCATGCCTCCTCTATAAGTGGTTGTGGTTTTGTGTACTTTGTTGTACAGTACTGCATAGAGTACAGTGGTATGGTATCTTTATTTCAAACTCTGGATGCCCAAAAGCAAGTGTAGAAGCAGTAGTGATGATGTAGCTGGTATGGCATAGCTGATTGTGTTAGTTGGGTACCTAGGCTAACTTTGTTGGACAGATGAGCAAATTGAACTTGAGAATGTACTCTCGGAATGGAACTCCTTCGTAGGTAGGGAACTTACTGTATTCACACACACAGGGTCCCATTGGTTGCTTCCATCTTGGCTCAGGGGCTGGCAAACCTTTTTGCGTGCTGGAAGCAGCTGCTTCTCTTGGAAGCTTCACAGTTCGAGTATTTTCTTAAATGCAGTTGGCTCCCAGAGCCTGGCTCTCAGTGTTTCTCTTTCACTCTCAAATCTCTGGCAAGGGCTACAAAAGAATATTGTGGGCATCTCCATGTCTGAAAACATTTATAGGACCTTGAGGGTGTGTGTGAAAGGCATCTTTAGTATGTGTATGATATTTTGGGGAAAAAAAGAGTCTTCGTGTCTTGGAAACTTACAGAAAGTTTTCTTTGTATAAAGGGCAAAGCAGAAAAAAGGGGGTCCCTAGTACATCAATCATATCATTGTGCTACAAATCTGGGGCTTATCTGGGGCAAAACAGATTTGCTGGCCCAGAGGTTTTCGAAGAAACCAGATATTTTTTGCTACGGTTAAAAACTACATGACATAATGGAAATATCGGAATATTTCAGTAGGGAAAAAAAGCAGTAGCAGATCCAACTAAATCAGATTCACATGAGATTGGTAGATTTGACAAAAAGGAATGCTCTTCAGAAATAATATTTTCTCTCATAGGACTGTGTCTCACTATACCTTTAAAAAAGGCATTTAAACATGTCCTTGGACTTAGTAAGCTATCATTATGATGCTTGAATTTAGAATCCTAATTTCCTCCATGAAAGAAGCTGTCCTCCTCAAACTCTTTTTTGACACTCAAAGAATAAATTCATTCATTCATTTGTTCATTCATTTCCTCAACATATGTATTTTAAGTGCTTACAATGTACCAGATAATGTACTAAGACAATGGTCTCAGTAGTACAACCTTGTAGATGAGAGACCTGATAAGTGAATAAATAAATGGTTAGAAATGGAGGTAATTTCTACAAAGGAAAACAAAACAAAACAAAACAGCGTTCTGTGATAGAGAAGAACAGGAGGCATTGGGTCCCCTACTTTAGAAAAGGGAAGTCAAGGAAGTATCTCTGAGAATTTGACGTGTTCACAGACAAAAGAGAACGACTGAGGTCAGGTTCCCCAGAGCAGTTGCTGAGATGAGGGTTCCTGCTTGAGTCATTAATTAAGGACATGTTTCTGAGAGGGCAGGGTCTGGGATGAGGGTCTCGAGCACAGAACTTAAGGAAGCACATAGTCTCCGGTTCATGCAAGGGCAGCATTGGCATCTGAGAGTGAGAGCCTCTTTAAATTTGGAGCCCTGGGTCGTGGTCCAGATTCACAAAGTGAAGCACAAAAAGTATGAAAAAGGCACAATGAGTACACAAAAGCCCTCCTCTGCTCTGTTCCCGTCTTTCACTCCTAGTCAGGAGTGGAATTATTACTACTTTTTTTTTTTGAGTTGGAGTCTCACTCTGTCGCCCAGACTGGAGTGCAGTGGCCGCTCCCGGCCACCGCAGCCTCGACCTGCTGGGCTCCGGCGATCCTTCCGCCTCAGCCTTCCGAGTAGCCAGAACTACAGGCGCGCGCTACCACGCCTGGCTGATTTTTTGATTTATTGTAGAGATGAGGTCTCGCCAAGTTGCCCAGGCGGGTCCCGAACCTGTGGGCTCAGGCAATCCACTCACTTCAGCCTCCCAAAGGCACGGGATTACAGACTGAGCCACCGAGCCCGGCTTATGACTACTTTCTTATGTATCCTTCCTGAGAATTTTATGCATTTAAAGCTTAATATATGAAAACTGTAGAACATCGCTAAAAGAAATTAAAGAGGAACAAACACATGGAGAGACATCCTGTCACGAACAGGAAGACTTAATCTTGTTGACGTCAGTACCACCCAATGCAATCTCTGTCAAAGCTCAAATGACATATTTTTTGGCGGAAATAGAAAAACTCATCCTAAAATTCATATGGACTCTTAAGGAACTATGAAAAACCAAAACAATCTTTAAAGAAAGGACAAAGTTGAAAGTCCAGTACTTTCTGATTTCAAAACTTGCTACAAAGCTACAGTAACCAAAACAGTGTGGTACTGGCATAAAGAAACACATAAAGATCAGTGGAATACTATCATACTCAGTGATTTAGAAACAAAGAACAGAGTACCACATGTTCTCACTCATAAGCGGACCCTGAACAATTACCATAATACTTTAAGAAAGGGACTGGCAGTAGCGGGATACTACTGGGATCAGGGGGTTGCAGGCGTGGGGTGGGGTGGGGGAACACAACATCCATAAGGGTACCTGATCTCAAACCAGGCAAAGTGGGGACCAAAGGGAGGCCCAAACTCTATCTGTGTGGTGACCACTTGTATACCTAATCCCGAATTTTACCCCACATCTTTAAAATAATAATAAAAAAAAAATCAGTGGAACAGAGATTCTAGAAATACAGTCATATGCCGTATAATGATGCTTTGGTCAACAGTTGACAGCATATATGACGGTAGTCCCATAAGGTTATAATGGAGCTGAAAAAGTCCTATCACCTGGTGATAGTCTTACTGTGGTAATGCTGGAGCACGAGGCATTATTCATGTGTTTGTGGTGATACTGGTGTAAACAAACCTACTGCATCACAGTTACATAAAAGTCTAGCGCGTACAATTACGAACAGTACATACTACTGGATAATGATAATAAATGATCTTGTTACTGGTTTACGTTTTTACTATACTATACTTTTTTTATCATTACTTCAGAGTGTACTCCTACTCATATAAAAAAAGCAAACGTAAAACAGTCTGCAGCAGGTCCTTCAGGAGGTATTCCAGAAGAAGGCATTGTTACCACAGGAGATGTCAGCTCCCTGGGTATTACTACCCCTGAAGACTTTCTGGTGAGACGAGATGTGAAGGTACAAGACGAGGTATGGATGATCCCGACCCTGTGTAGGCCTACGCAAATGTGTGCATTTGTGCTTAGTTTTTAACAAAAAGTTTAAAAGTTAAAAAGATAATTAAAAATAGAAAAAGCTTATAGAATAAGGATGTCAAAGGAAAGATACTTTTTGTACAGCTGTACCATGTATTTGTGTTTAAAGCTAAGCGTTATTTTGAGTCAAAAATATAAAAAAAATTGAAAAGTTTATAAAGTTAAAAAGTTAAAGTAAGCTAACGTTACTTTATTACTGAAGAAAGAAAAATATTTTTATGCATTAATACAGCCTAAGTGTACCGTGTCTATAAAGTTGATCGTGGTATACAGTAACATTCCAGGCCCTCACATTCACTTGCCATCACTCACTGACTCACCCAGAGTAACTTCCAGTCCTGCGAGTCCCATGCTTGTTAAGTGCCCTATCCAGGTGTACCATTTTTAAAATTTTTACTTTTTGAGTCAGAATCTTGTGCTGTCATCCAGGCTGGAGTGCAGTGGCACAATCATGGCTCATCGTAGCCTTCAACTCCTGGACTCCGGTGACACTTCTGAATAGCTGGGACTACAGGCATGCACCATGGCTAATCTGTGTGTGTGTGTGTGTGTGTGTGTGTGTGTATGGAGACAAGGTCTTGCTATGTTACCCAGGCTGCTATCGAACTCCTGGGCTCAAGTGATCCTTCTGCTTTGGACACCCCAAATGCTGGGATTACAGGTGTGAGCCACTGTGCCTGGCTCCGTTTTTTTAATCTTTTAAGCTATACTTTTATTGTACATTTTCTATATTTAGATACACAGATACCATTGTGTTACAATTGCCTACAGTATTCAGTATGTAGTATGCTGTGCAGGTTTGTAGCCTAGGAGCAATAGGCCCCTAGATGTACATAGTAGGCCACAGCATCTAGGATTTTGTAAGTATCCTCTATGATGTTCACACAATGAAATCACTGCATTTCTCAGAACATTTCCCCATCATTAAGTGACACATGATAGTAAAGCCCTCACATATATGGTCTAGTGATTTTTTTTTTAAGAACAGAGCCGAGGGTGCCGTTGCAGGTCTCTGGTCCAGTGATTTTTGACAAGAGTGTCAAGACCATTCAAGAGAGAAAGGGTAGACTCTTCAACAAATGGTACCGGGAAAACTTGATACCCACATGCAAAAGAATGAAGTTGGAAGTTATCTTATACAATAGACAGAAATTAACTTAAAGTGGACCAAAGACCTAAATAGAAGAGCTAGAACCATGAAAATCTCAGAAGAAAACACGGGGAAACACCTCACAACATTGAACTTGGTAATAATTTCTTTGATACAACACCAAAGGCAGAGTGTTTCCTCTGAAACACTAGAAAAAATAGACAAAGTATACTTCATCAAAAGGAAAAGCCTTTGGGAGGCTATCAAATATTGGGAGAAAATATTTGCAAGTTATGTATCTGATAAAGAATTAATATCTAGAATATATAAAAAATTCCCACAACTCAACTATAGAAAAATAAACAACTCAATTTAAATATGAATAAAGAGGCCCAGGATGGTGGTGGCTAATACCTTGGGAGGCTGAGGTGGGAGGATCACCTGAGTCTAGGAGTTCAAGATCAGCCTGGGCACCATAGCAAGACCCTCTTTCTATTAAAAAAAGACAAATAAGCACAGCTTGAATGGATATTTGCCCAAAGAAAATATACAAATGGCCAATAAGCACATGAAAAGATGCTTAACATTGTTGGTCATCAGGGAAATGCAAGTCAAACCTACAATGAAATGCCCCTTCACCTCCACTAGGATGGCTCTTGGAAATAAAATCCAGATGACAACCTCAGCATTGACGAAGACGGGAAGAAACTGGAACCCTGTGCATTGCTGGTGGGAATGTAAACTTTGGTGTAGCCACTGTGGAAAACAGTACAGCAGTTTCTCAAAAAATTAAACATAGTATCACTATATGATCCAGCAATCCCACTTCTGAATGTATATCCCAAAGAAATGATAGCAGAGACTCAAACCCATACTTGTGCATCAATACTTATAGCAACATTATTCACAATAACCGAAAGGTGGACTCTTTGGAGGTCATCCTCGCATCCCCTGGCCCTCCAGCCAGCCCACTGAGACTCCAGTATGCCCTCTGCCATCTCAATGGGCCCGGTGAGGAAGGCAGTAGCCACGGCAGCACCAGTGGCAAGTGCCAGCCAGTACCAGTTGTTAAATAGTTTGAAGATCACTCCTGATGTCAAGACATATTTTTGAGGTAGCAGCAGCAGGTACTTCGTTGAGTGTAGGGAGTGGGTCAAAGGGCAAAATCAATAATCACTTTCAGGTTTGGCTCAAGCAACTCGACAGGTGGTAGCACCATTTTGTGAGTTGACAAACCCTGGGGTAGAAGGAGCAGTCAGGAGTTCAGCTGCGACGTGTCGAGTTTTAGATGCCAAGGAGACTCCAAATGGCACGTAAAAGACTGCTGGACGTACAAGTCTGGAAGTCAGAGGGGGTTTTGAGCTGAAGATAAACACTGAGGAAGTTGTCACCACCTACAGGGTATTTAGAACCATATAAATAGAGGTGGTCACTTGGGAGAGCGTGTAGAAAGAGTAGGTGAATAAGGGTCTGGGACCGAACAGCTTGTAGGACCTCCTGTGTAGAGGGATCAGGAGTGGGAAGAAGAGCCAGACAAGGAACTCGAGGTGGGGCCCGCAGTGACGCAGCACAAAAGTTAGAGAACACATCTCCCAGAAGCCAAGAGAGAAAAGTGTTTCTAGAGAAGGAATCCTTAGTTATATTGAATGTTGCTGAGAATAAAGTTTTAAAGGCTATAGGCTCTAAAAGCATTAGACTTTTTTTTCATAATTTTTGAGATTTTGACTCTAAGTCAGCCTCAAAATTTCTCAACATGAAAAGGAAAATTTTGGAGTTGTTGGCTGCTAACAAGGCCAAAAGGCAAAGCCCACTTATTGTGAGCCAGTTACACTCTCTTACACATTGGTGTAAGAGAGTGACTCTGTATAAATGCTTTGTGGATGAACAAATGAATAAAATTTGTTCGCTCGAAACAAATGATCCTGATTCCCTTGAGAAAGCCAAGTGGTTCCGACCAGTTTTTCTTGGAGTTAAACTCTCACAGTTGTCCCGTAGAACATGGATTTGTTAGAGAGCTGAGGTACTATTAGCAGGATGTGCTGGTTATGTAAACAGCTCTTTTACCTAACTCAGACGCTCTCAACCTTGACCAAAAAGATGAGACCGCATACCAAAATGTTCTCAGTGTTTAAAAAATACTTTGATGATTATAAGAGTCTATATAGGCAAAGCTGAAGCTGGTGGCATTGCCTTTTCTGTTTTCTCTGTGAGTAGAGATATACCTCTAAGCTCACTGAATTTCACCGTGGTATTTGTCTCTTCTTAAAATATTTTGCTTACAGAATGGAATGTTGACAGAGAAAAAAGTGTTTAATGAAGTTTTTGTTATAAAGGAATATGCCAAATACATTTGCTGTTCTTAATGTCAAATGCACAGCATATCTAAAACTTTATGTACCTTTATACATACACTTACATGCATTAATAATGCAAATTATTGCTTAAATTACGAATCATCCCAGCATTTCTGTGTGTGTTTGGTAATGTCAGGCCAAGGAAGACTAGCCACACTGTGATCGAATGGCTCAAGGGTCTGTGTTGGCCTTGGGACCTTGTTGTGGTGTGCCCAATTCTAGACAGGACAGGACTTGGAGATGCATCTATTTCCTCCTTTGTGACACGAGACATGTCTGGAGTTGGTTGTGTAAAATGTGTTTGTGTCTATGTAGATGAAGAATAATCACAGCTCGTGGTACGTAAGGACTCATATAAATAGAGGTTGATTTAGAGATCATAACAAAACAGTGACTTGAAGGTATAAATTACTGCATGACACTAGTCTGTTATTGAAGAAGGACCTACATCCTAGGGAATAGTCGTAAGACATTCTTCCATCTCTAGCTTTTACATCAAATTTAGTCCTGAAGGAGACATGCTGCAAAACGCTCTGATTTAGTAGAGAACAATATATGAAAAGAAAATGAAGGATTATGGTGATCTTCCTCTTGGCATGCAATAGCTAGGTCATGCCTGCCTCGTGGGAAGCAAAAAGCATGTAATAAGGAAATGATCCATTCCAGTCGTGGAGTGAGGAGAGGCCGTAAATAGAAACAGAAATTACAGGGGTCAAAAGTGAGGAAACCAGGGCTGTAATGGGGAGGGAAGTGTGAGGCAGGAGGAAGTGGCTCTAGATGGATGGTGGATGGTGGCTCCCCAGATGCCTGGCTTAGGTGTGAGGAAGGCAAGGCTCTTCTTAGGTGGCATTGACAGCAGGGCACAGAAGAGGACTTCGTGAGGAAGGAATTGGGAGGGCTAGATCTATATTATTTTTTCCTCAATAATCAATATTTTTTTATCATGATGTTGTGGGGTACAGTTAAGTGTTAGGTATACAAATACGTTTCATTCAGGCTTCAACTGACAATTGTTTCTCAAGTGTGTGGTCACTGGGAGGAACCAGTAATTTAAGGTAGAGTTTACCAGCATTAAGTATTGTCATAAAAAAAAAAAAAGGTGCTAAACTGGCAGTTTTTCTTTTGTATGCATACGTTTGATTATTGTTGAAGTTGAACATGTTCTCATATATTTGCTTACTTATCATTTTTCTTTTATGATTATCTATCATTTCTTCTCTGCTTATTTTCGGTCTCTATGGAGCAAATCTACTTTCCGAAATGTAAGTAGCTTTACTGTCTTTACTAACAACAAAAAAATTAAAAATTATTATGTACTCTATAAAAAAAAAAACTGTATCTGGAGCCAGATGTGGTGGCTCATGCCTGTAACCCCAGCACTTTGGAAGGCTAAGGGGGAAGGACTGCTTGAAGTCAGGGGTTTGAGATCAGCCTGGAAAATATAGCTTTATTGTCTTTACTAATAATAAATAAAATAATTAAAATATCCCCTATAAAAATTCAGATGTTCATGAAAAGATCAAGAAGTGGAAATCATAATTCTACCCACTCAGAGAATAAATATTTTTCTTAATATCAATAATAACTATTATTTTATTTACTTATTTTTTTATTATATAGATGTGGGATACATTTCAGGGTCAGGTATACAAACGTGGATTATGCAGGTACACTTGTTGATGAGGTATGCCCCTTCCTCCCCTAGCAGTTTCCCTCAACTGCCAATCCCAACCCACCCTGACAGTTTCTCACTACTGCCAATCCCTTTCTTATGGTATTATAATTGTTGAAGGTCCGTTTATGAGTGAGAACATATGGTACTCTGGTCTTTGTTTCTGTGATAGATCACTGAGTATGATTGACTTTAAATCCATCCAAGTTGTTACGAGGTCCATATGTTTGTTCTTCTTTATGGTTGCATAATATTCCATTGTGTATATATACTGCATTTTTTTAATCCAGTCCAGCTTCGATGGGCAGCATGGTTGGTAATAACTATTATTTTAAAAATAGATATTTTCCTTAAGGTTTATAAAAATTAGATCTAACCAGTTTTTTAAAAATTGTGGTAAAATATATATAACATAAAATATATCATTTTAACCATTTTTGAGTGTATGTTTCAGTGGCATCAAGGACATTCACACTAACTATTTTGCAAATGTTCTGTTTTGAGTCTGAATTATTTCACTTACATGGATAGCTTCTCATGTAAGAAATACAGGCATAATTCTTGAAAGTTCCCTTGGGTGCCATTGTAGTCTTAGTTCTTGGGTTCCTATTGATGGACCCTTGGACGTTTCTATTGTTTTTTGTTGCAAAAACCATGTTGTGATGAACATTATTTTGTCCTTCCACATATATTATTGCAGACCTGTGAATCTCCCTTCTCATAAATCTCTAGAGGGTGAATAGCTGGAATTAGCAGTATGGTGAGCCCTCTGTGTCCTTGGGTTTCACATCATGGTATCAATCAAGTGTGGATTTCAAAGTATTTGGAAAAAAAAATTAAAAAATAGGTAGAGAAATTTCTTTTTGGTTCTTGCTTCATTTTACTTTTTTTGGTTTTAGACAGAAGAGATTTTTTATTGCAAAGAAAAAGATTCCAGCGAATTGTGCAAAAATAGTAAAAAACCATTGTGTGTCAAAGCTCTAAAAGCAGGACTCATTTTGTGCAATGAACACAAGGAAAGATTACTGGATAGTTTTTTGTTTAAACTTTTAAATGAAGAAAAGCTTTGCTTTAGTGTTGCATACTTTTATTGGGGGTAAATCTGAATGGTTCTCCTTTTTGGAGTAAGCTCGTTGGTTTCCAGTTGTCTTTAACTTCTGGTTGGAATTTTTGTCTTTTATTCTTTCCCTCTCCCTCTATTTTATTGGCTTTAGAGGTTACAAGTAGTTTTTGGTGTGGACTTTAAATGTACCCCCCTCACCTGTGGACATTGTACCCGATATGTGATTTTTCATCCCTCCACCTCTTCCCTTGCTTCCTCTTCTGTGTCTCCTGAGTCCACTAGACCATCCTCTATGTCTTTGCAGATCCTTAGTTAAGTTCCTACTTATAAGTGAGAACATGTGGTGTTTGGTTTTCTGTTCCTGAGTTAGTTCGCTTAGGATGATGTTCTTCAATTCCATGCAAGTTGCTGCAAAAGACATTATTTCATTCTTTTTGATAGCCGAATAGTATTCCGTGGTGTATATATACCACGTTTTCATTATCCACTGATCAGCTGATGGGCATTTGTGTTGATTCCATATCTTTGCAATTGTGAATTGTGCTGCAATTAACATGTGGGTGCAAGTGTCTTTTTCATATAACTACCTCTGTTCCTTTGGGTAGATATCTAGTAGTGGGATGAACGGATTAAATGGTAGATCTACTTTTAGTTCTTTGAGAAATATTCATCTTGATTTCCATAGAGGTTGTACTAATTTATACTTCCACCAACAGTGTATAAGTGTTCCCGTTGCTCTGCATGCATGCCAGCGTCTACTGTTTTTTGATTTTTTTTAATGCTAGCCACTCAGACTGGTATAAGGTGGTGTCTCATTGTGGTTTTTGATTTGCATTTCCACATTTTGATTAGTGGTGTTGAACATTTTCTCTTACGTTTATTGGCCATTTGTATATCTTCTTCTGAGAGATGTCTGTTCATGTCATTTGCCCACTTTTTAAACTTTTTGTTGTTGTTGCTGATTTGAGCTCTTTGTAGATTCTGGATATTAGTCCTTTGTCAGATGTATAGTCTGCAAATATCTTCTCCTATTCTGTATGTTGCCTATATGCTCTGTTGATGGTTTCATTTGCTGTGCAGAAGCTTTTTAGTTTAATTAAGTCCCACTTATTTATTTTTACTTTGGTTGCATTTGCTTTTGGGGTTTTAACCATAAATTCTTTGCCTAGGCTGATGTCCAGAAGAGTTTTTTCTAGGTTTTCTTCTAGAATTTTTATGGTTTTAGTTTTGACATTTAAGTCTTTAATCCATCTTGAGTTAATTTTTGTATATGGTGAAAGATAGAGATCAAGTTTCATTTTTTCTGTATGTACCTATCCAATTTACCCAACATCATTTACTGAATAGGGTTTCTTTTCCCCAGTGTATGTTTTTGTCTGCTTTGTCAAAGATTGGTTGGTTGTAGGAATTTGAGTTTATTTCTGAATTCTCTATTCTGTTCCATTGGTCCATTTGTCTGCTCTTATACCAGTACCATGCTGTTTTGGTTACTACAACCTTGCAGTATAATTTGAAGTCAGGTAATGTGATGCCTCCACTTTTGTTCTTTTTGCTTAGGATAGCTTTGAGTATCTGGCTTTTTTTTTTTTTTTTAATGAGTTATAGTATTTTTTTTCTAATTCTGTGAAAAATGACATTGATAATTTGATAGAGATTGTGTTGAATCTGTAGGTTACTTTGGGTAATATGGTCATTTTTAACAATGTTGATTCCTTCAATCCATAATCATGGAATGTTTCTCCAATTGTTTGTGTCCGCTACGATTTCTTTGATGAGAGTTTTGTAGTTCTCTTTGTAGAGAGATTTTACCTCCTTGGTTAAATATATTCCTAGGCAATTTAGCTTTTTGGCTGTTATTGTAAGTGGAATTGAGTTCTTGATTTGATTCTCAGCTTGGTCGTTACTGGTGTATAGCAGTGCTACTGGTATTTTGTATCCTGAAACTTTACTGAATTCATTTATCAAACCCAGGAGTCTTTTGGCAGAGTCTTTAGGATTGTCTAGGTATAAGATCATATCATTGGCATACAGGGATAGTTTGATTTCTTCTTTTCCAATTTGAATACTCTACCCCCACCTTTTTTTTTTGTTTGCTCTGACTAGAGCTTCCAGTACTTTGTTGAATAGGAGTGGCAAAAATGGGCATCCTTTCCTTGTTCCAGTTCTGAGGGGGAATACATGCAACTTTTCTTCATTTAGAATGACATTGGCTGTGGGTTTGTCTTATATGGCTTTTATTATTTTGAGGAATCTTCTATGTCTATTTTGCTGAGGGTTTTTATCATGAAGGAATGCTGGATTTTATCATATGCTTTCTTTGCTTCTATTAAAATACTCATATAATTTTGTTTTTAATTCTTTTTATGTAGTGGATCACGTTTATTAACTTGCATATATTGAGCACCCTTGTATCCCTGGTATAAAACCCACATGGTGTATTTTTTTTAATGTGCTGTGAATTCAGTTTGTTATATTTTATTGAGCATTTTTTGCGTCTATATTCATAAGAGATATTGGTCTGTAGTTTTCTTTTTGTTGGTGTTGTGTCTTTTCCTGGCTTTGATATCAGAATAGTACTGGCCTCATAGATTGAGGGGGGATTTCCTCCTCTCTAATCTTGCAGAATAGCTTCAGTAAAATTGGTACCAATTCTTCTTTGAAGGTATGGTAGAATTAATTTGTGATTCCATCAGGTCTTGGACTTTTTTTGTTGGGAGACTTCTAATAACTATTTCAATCCAGCTGCTTGTTATGGGTCTGTTCAGGGTTTCTGTTTCTTCCTAATTCAAGATTGGGGTGTTGTATGTTTCCAAGAATGTATCCATTTCCTCCAGATTGGCCAGTTTCTTTGGATAGAGGTTTCATAATAGTTTCTGATGATCTTTTGAAATTCTGTCATATCAGAAAGTGTCTCCATTTTCATTTCTGCTAGAGCTAATTTCAATCTTTGATTTATCAATTTTGTTTATTTTGTCCAAGAACCAATTTTTTGTTTCATTGATCTTTTGTGTTTTTTAATTTCAATTTCATTTAGTTCTGCTCTGGTTTTTGTTATTTCTTTTCTTCTGCTAGTTTTGGATTTGGTTTGTGTTTTTCTAGTTCGTTTAGGTATGATGTTAGGTTATCAATAGGTGATCTTTCAGTTTTATTAATGCAGACTTTAAGTACTATAAATTTTCCTCTATGCTTAGCTTTGGCTGTTTCCCAGAGGTTTTGATAACTTGTTTTGTTGTTTTCATTCATTTTGAGGAATTTTAAAATTTTCATATTGATTTTATTGTTGACCCAAAGATCATTCAGAAGCAGATTGTTTAACTTCCATGTTTTTGCTTGGTTTCACAAGTTCTTCTTGGAGTTAATTTCTAGTTTTAGTCTATGTGGTCTGAGAAGTTGCTTAACAGGTTTTTGATTTTTGAGTTTATTGAGACTTGATTTGTGGCCTGTCATATGGTCTATCTTGGATAATGTTCTATGTGCTGACGAGAAAAATATATATTCTGTAGTTTTGTGGTAGAATGTTCTGTTATTTCCATTTGCTCTAGGGTATGCTTTAACTCCAATATTTATTTGTTTACTTTCTGCTTTGTTGATCTGTCTACTGTTGTCAGAGAAATGTTGAAGTCTCCCACTATTATTGTATTGAAATAGGGACTGAGCGCTTAATTCACAGACACCGACACCAAAAATACAAGTTACAAAAAGGAGAGATTTATTAGCCAAGAGCCGGCCGGCAACCACTTGCCTGCTGGACATGCCAGTCCCACAGCAAGGGCCCTCATTTGCTGTAGGGTCTTGCTTAAATGGGGCAAAACCACATTGGGACTTTCCAAGTGGGCCAAACCACAACATCCTGGAGGCCTAGGTACTTTTCAAGCAATGCTAGTGGGGTTCACAGAAGCAAAAAAAAAAAAAAAGCTGTTAAACAGTTTAACCTAGCCAGCAGGTGCTGTTGCCAGTTTCCAGGAAGGGAACTTTTAACTGTGCAAAGGCTGAGTTCATGCTTAGCCTAATTTTTGACATTGTAGATGTCTTTTTAAGTCCCCTTCCACAGTATTACTGTCTATCTCTTTTTTTTTTAGTTCTAGTAGACTTTGTTTTATAAAGCTGGGTGCTCTGGTGTTAGGTATATATATATAAAATTGTTATGTCTTCTCATTTGCTTGAACCCTTTATATATATATAACCCTTCTTTGTCTTTTTTTACTGTTGTTAATTCAAAGTCTGTTTTATCTGATATGAGAATGGGTACTCCTCCTCATTTTTAGTTTCCTTTTGCATGGAATATTTTTCCCCACCCTTAATCTTCAGTATATAGGAATCTGTGTGTTAAGTGGGTCTCTTGGAAGCAACGAATATTTGGTTTTTGTTTATTTGTTTTAAAATCTATTCTTCCAGTCTATATCTTTTTAGTGGGCATGGAGATCATTTATGTTCAGAGTTAATAATGATTTGTAAGGTACTATTCCATTCATCATACTGGTTTTTATCTGGTTGTTTAATTAATTAATTAATTTTCTTTATTGTGTCTATGTTTCATAAGGCCTATGAGCTTCATGATTTCTAGCACTTTTCTACTGGTGTGTTTAGATCTTTTGTTTCACTATTTAGGACTCCTTTGAGTATTTCTTGTAGAGCTGGTCTAGCAGTGACAAATTCCCTCAGTGTTTGCTTGCCTGAGGAACACTTCATTTATGAAAGTTAGTTTTGTAGGACACAGAATTCTTGGTTGACTGTTATTTTGCTGGAGGAGATTGAAGAGGGGTCCCTAATCCCTTATGGCTTGTAGGGATTCTTCTGAGAAATCTACTGTTAGTCAAATATCTTTACCTGTAAGTTATTTGATTCCTTTGTCTCATTGCTTTTAAAATTCTTTCCTTCATTTAACTTTGTATAACCAGATGATTATATGCCTTAGGGAAGACCTTTTGACAGTGAATATTCTGGGGGTTCTTTGGTTTTTTTGTATTTGGATGTATAACTCTCTGGCAAAGTCAGGGAAGTTTTCCTCCATTATTCTTTCAAATAGGTTTTCCAAACCTGTTGCTTTCTCTTCTTCCTCAGGAACACCTATGATTCTTAGGCTTGGACATTTCACATAATCCCATATTTCTTGGAGATTTTGTTCTGTTCTCTTGTTTTTTTTTAATTTTCATTTTTTTTATTGTTGTCTGCTTGGAATTCAAATGCCCTGTCTTCAAGTTCTGATATCTTTTCTTCTGCTTGTTCTAGTCTATCATTAAAACTTTTGTACTTCCTTGAATTATTCTTTCATTTCTGGTATTTCAGCTTTTTTTTAAGGTGTCTATCTCTGGAGTATTTTTCATTCATGTTCTGAATAGTTTTTAAATTTCTTTATGTTGGTTTTCAATTTTCTCCTGAAGCTCATTGACAAATTTTATAATCAATCTTTTGAATTCTATGCCTAGAAATTCCAAAGTTTCATTTCGGTTAGTCTGTTGCTGATGAGATTCTGCTATAATGTAGTGTCTGAATATACTTGATGTAACTTCTCAACACATTTGATGTAAACTTCTGAACATATGCAGAGTCACCACTGCCTGTTACAAAAACTGTGGGCTGAAACATTGCTTTGGAATACTCTAGCAGAAATTCTCTGAAAGACTTTCACAGGTTGCAATTATCAGCAAAACTGAATAAGACAATCTTTAACTCTTTAAAAGCTTGATGTTTCTCTAGTTGAAAAAACAACTAGAGAATATTGGGATGTTGGAAGAAACTTGATCTTCCAACCAAGTAATTAATCTCTGCAGGGAACACCGTGGCTGTACTAATTCTGTGGCCATTTTTCAACCACTTGCTGTTTTCTATTACTTGGAGTCATGCAAAAAAAAAGCATTGCTTACCCTCAAATGTTATTACATAGCTTCAGAAATCCCTTCATCTCAATCCAATGATTTTCTCTATGAACAGAAACCATGTAGGGAAGAAAGCGCATTTATATTTTCAAGACAAACTTCAGAGGAAATTATCAAGTGTTTTCAAAAGTAATATCTTTGCCCTAAAAGCAAAGGGTGAAAACTTGTGTCCTTTTGAGCCATCTAATTCTACTGGAAGGGACCTCAACTTTGTGTACATTATGAGGGACAGTAGACTTACCATGTGAGTCTTTTTGTAAGTCACATGGTCTGAATAACCTGGGGGCAACTTGCCAAAGTCACTGATTCCAGCCTCTACTACAAAGACACTAAGTTGGAATCTCCCAGGGAGTAGACTGAGAACCTGAATTTCAAATGTTCCAAATGATTCTTATGCTTAGCAAGTTTGCTTTCAGAGCTCGATTTCCCCAGGTCTAAAACTTGCTCTGTCATGTTAGCTGCATGATCCTTGGCAAATTTCCTACTTAACTTTTCCAAGCCTTAGTTTCTCCATTTGTAAAACCATGATGCTTCGTCACTCAGGGATCTCTTGTGGGAATTAACGTAAACCAATAGTAGGTTAAACTGCCAACCCAATTCCTAACGTGGAGTCAGAGCTTAATAATTGCTATTTCCGTCTTACTCCCTTTATTGCTTGTTCAAATCCTACCACGATTTTTAGAAATGCATTTATTATGCAACTAAGGCCTGCTGCTGGAAGGGATGTATGTGGCAAGACTGTGAGAGGAAAGGCCTCCCTGGAGGTTCAGACTCTACGTCTCAAACTGTGATCCATGGATCTGGGTCACCTAAAATAAATAAATAAATACGATAAAAATAAAATAAATCAATAGCGTAGATTCCCGGCTCTTACTCTATTCTCATTGGATCAGAAACTCTAAGAGTAGGGTCTCTGATCAGCTTTTTAAACAAGTACTCTCTGCAATCCTCATACCCCTTAAAGTTGAGACGCAGAGAGAAGGGACTTTTTAATGCTCAGAAAGGTCTGCTTCCAGAAAGAGCCCAGAATTGGCCTCCAATGTCCAAATGCGCCTCATCAGACTCACTCCTTGGCCTCCTTCCTGCTAGCCAGTCTTCTTCGTTTCTTTGGCTCCACTCCCCTTGGCTGTTCCGGGGATGCAGTTGTTCCAGCTGGAATGGAAACGAAACCGACCCGGCATTTCTGGCTCGCCTTCTGGTCTCCATAACCTTCTTTTACGTTCTCTCTCCACCCCCCCTCTTCCCTGGAAGGGAGGGCCGTGACATGTGTATGAGTGTTCAGTCATGTCATCTCAGGTTGACACTAGTCTTTCTGGGAGTGTCGGCCAAGAAAACCACTTTTGTTGAACAGCTGTTTAAGCAACATGATCCCTAAAACAAAATGCTGAAAGTACAGTATGATCCTGAGGGTTGCTTTGCAGCACGGCAGCTGGATGGAGCCCAGAGATGCCTGAAGATTCCAAGAACACATGCCAAATTTTCATTCCTCCTGGCCTCTCAGTTTTCTAATGACGATCTCGGTGTCTGAACACAGGGAGTACCTCAGATTCTAGGTTTGTTGGGTGCTCAGCTTGCCTGGCAACGGTCTTCAAGAGCATTGGAAACAGTTGGTAAGAGCAGGTTCAAACTCAAAGATGAAGCTTCGCCTCTTCCACAGCCATGCACAGTGATGGGTGGTCAGGCAAGCCCTGCCTGGAACTGTCAAGAGAAATCCAAGTAGGAGAGGGGCTGAGCTTCTCAGAATTCAGGACTGACCCCGACATTCAAGGTTTATACATTCCGGAGAGTACAAGAAGATTAAAGGAAGAGAAAGTTCTGGCCTTCTCTGTGTTCATAGGTCCTTCTTCCCCTGCTCTGCCCAAGTAGAGATAAAAAGTGATGCATAGCCATTAAAATGTGAGTAGCTTATTAGTATTGCTCAACCCGAGTAATTAAAGGAATTGCCACTATTAAGTCAGGTTTCTGTGGCTACAATGATTCACACAGCAGAAAACAAACAAACCAAAAAACCCAAAAAGCAAACAGACTTTCCCCTCACCAGACTTATCCAGGCTTGTTGTCCATGCCGTTCCTCTTTATATGTTAACAGTTTATCCTAATGCCAGTGACTCTCATATCTAAGAAAACTCATGTTCCTACGTTACATGCCTCAACAAATTGATAATCCAAGTGTCCTGTGGATTATCTTCAGGCATGGGACATTAATTGTCCAAGCATTATCTGTTGGTTCAGCCGGAGATTTAGCAAGTTTGCCCTAGAAAGTTGTCAAGGAAATCTCAGATAGAGAGGTAGAGAGGGTATCACAAATTGGGTCTCCTGGTAAGCAGATCCCATGATGGAGTTTGGTGTATGGGAAGTTTATGAAGGAGCACCCTTGGGAAGGGGAAGGCCATGGGGGGGGGAGGAATCAGGAGTGGGCAGAATACAGGCCTGTGGCTGTCTCAGTCAACTTCATGGCAGCTCTCGAAGTAGAATATCCTTTCAGAGTTGGCACAAGTTGGACTCAGATGGATCATCGATTGAATACGGGCTGTCCCAGGAAGGGGCATACCTTGGACAAAGTGGCTTTCTGCAACTGAGGCAGTCCAAGGAAGGGGCTGACAGTAAAGTCTTTATGCCAATAGCACCCTCAGAGGCTGAGACAAGGAGACCTTCTGTGAAGGGGGCCTGGATGGGACATCTTTATGTCCACAGTAGATGGCGCTTTGTGTCCCAATGATACATTCCTGTGAGAAACCCATGAATGGGTTTTGCATTGCACCTCATTTTGATGGGAGATGACTTCTTCTCTCTCTTGTTCTTGTCTTCTCTAGCTCCTTATCTTTTTCTTTTTGTGAGTCGAGGTCTCACTCTGTCACCCAGACTGGAGTGCAGTGCTGTGATCGTGGCTCACTGCAGTTTCAACCTCCTAGACTCAGGGGATCCTCCCACCTCAGCCTCCCGAGTAGCTGGGGCTACAGGCATTCACCACCATGCCCAGCTAATTTTTTGAGTTTTTGGAGAGACGAGGTCTTGCTATGTTGCCTAGACTGGTCTTGAACTCTTGGGCTCAAGCAATCCTCCCACCTCAGCCTCCCAAATTGTTGGGATTGCAGGCGTGAGCCACCGCACCCAATCACCTTATCGTATTCTATCTCCTTCTTCCAAGATAATTCTTCACCTCTAGCATCTAGCAATGAGAACACCGAATCATAAACGACGACGTATCAGCACACAGCAGCTTCATCTGCATTGGACCCTGGTTTGTGGATTGGCTTTTGAGCACTGACCTGAACCTCTGCACTCTTCTTTATGGCCTCAGGAGTTTACAGACAGTTCCGGACTTACAATGGTTAAACTTATAGCTCTTTGATTCAACAGTGGTGTGAAAACCATATGTATTCAGTAGAAACTGTACTTCAAATACCCATACTTGAAGTTTTTCACTTTCAGTATGGTATTCAACAAATCAAATCACATGAGAAGTCAAACACCTTATCATAAAGTAGTCTTTGTGTTAGATGATTTTACCCCTCTGTAGGCTGATGGGTAAAATCTAAAACATTCTGAGCACATTTTAGATAGGAGAGGCCAAGCTATGATGCCCAGGAGGTTAGGTGAACTATATACACCTTCAACCTAATGATATTTCAATTAACAATGGGTTTATCAGACGCAATCCCATTGTAAGTTGAGGAGCATCTATGTACTGTATCATGCCTTCTTCTGATAAAGGCCATAAATCCTACTGCATTTTTCAGCCTCCTTCTACAAAAAGAGAACACTAAAACCCAACCTGGATTTGAAACAAGGCAGAAACCCAGAAGCGATGTTCTGACCTGGATGTGTAATTTTACCAGTCCCTAGAGGAATCTCTTACATCTCTCAAGGTTTTGTTGGGCTCTGTCTTCACGTGTGCTTCTCTTGTCTTGTTTCCAATCTTTGACCTTTCAAAAGATGAGCTGGCTATTTATTAAGGGCCATGTGGCTGAGCTCACATCCATGAATTTTTCAGGGTACATTATTGAGTGTCCTTTAATACTCAAGACTTACAGATCTGGGAGGACTGGCTCTCTGTTGGGAGAGACCCGAGCTCCTACCACTGAAGCATCAGTGATGACAGCTGTTTCCTATTTGCTGCTCAGATTCAGCTGAAACTCACTGGAAATCAGATCTGATGGTGGCGGTAGTTCTGATGACTATATAATCTTCTTCTGATCAGATTTCCAGTGAGTCAGACTGGTTGCTGTTGTTTCCTGCAGACCAGTTTGGGATGGTGGAGCTTCATGAATAATCCATGCACATTAACCAGCTGCAAGCATAAAGGCATTTCCACCGTGTCTTTGCCATGGAACTTTAGATGATTCTGATGTAATTCATAAGTAATCAGGAAGAGCCAGGCCCTGATTTAAAGTATCTAGAGACCTTTGAGAATCCTTTCAAGTTTCCCAAGAGAAGGCACAATATTAATTTATCTCTAAGTGGCCATAACAGGGATATTTTCCCCGGAGGGTCTTTAATGTCACAGTTGGCTGTTTTGCAGAGACAAGGAATACATGGAAATGAAGATGCTTCGCAAATTGAAAAAGAAAAACCCTTTATTTCAGTTTCTAGGGTTTTTTTTTTTTTTTTGGTTTCTGTTGTTGCCTTAATCACCAAGTGGTGTGAGTTAAAACAAAAGCCATAATTAAATTGAACCCAGTTTGCGGGGGGAAGAAGTTGAGCAACCCTGCTTAAACAGAAGCAGGTGGCACTGGAATGCTTCGTGGAAGTGAGCTGTGGGGAGGGAATGCAGATTTTTTTTTCACTGAAAACAGTTAAAAATACTTGTGGTCTTTTATGCCAGGCTGTGATTAAGATTTCATATATGTGTGTGTATATCTCTGAGTTTCAGGAAAACTGTGATGGAAATGCAATACAGTTTTAACGAGAGAGTGATCGTCTGTGGTAAGAGAGGGCAGGATTTTGTGTATTTGTGTGTGTGTGTGTGTGTGTGTGTGTGTGTTTATTTGCAGGATTGTTTTAAATAAAGATGTTCTATTCTCGTGAAGATGGGATTTCATTCATACTCCATTCAGGAACTCATCTGTAGAGGAAAGCAATGCACATGTTCTGTGTAGCTAGCATTCACAAATGGAACAGAGAATGGGTGGGACTATGTGGCTATGACCCGTTGTATGCCTAGGACAGGAAAGCCCATCTCGTCGACAAGGCAGTCATCCTATTCTTTCTTAACCTCTCCAGAGAATTCCTTCCCAAGACTATTTGTTCAATGTAACTTTTCCAGTAGAGAAACATGTCTCCAGGCACAGGGAATTGAGAGGGAGCCATAGCCCCATTGTGTGTCAATTTCCCCACAATTATTGTTGCCAGATAAAAGAACAGGATGCCAAGTTACATTTGAATTTCAGAATAGCAATGAATTTTTTCTAGCATAAGTTCATCTTATGTAATACTTGAAACTAAAATTATTCATTGTTCACCTGAAGTTCAAATTTGACCAGGTATCTGATATTTTTATAGTCAGGCGCCACACAATGACATTTTGTTCAACAATGGACTACAAATACAATGGTGGTATCATAAGATTAAAATGTCATAAATATATATATATATTTTGAGTTGAGGTCTCACTCTGTTGCCCAGACTGGAGTCCAGTGGCATGATCATGACTCACGTCAGCCTCCACTTCCTGGGGTCTGGCGATCCTTCCACCTCAGCCTTCTGAGTAGCTGAAACCACAGGCATGTGCTACTTTGCTTGGCTAATTTTTCTGTAGAGACGAGGTCTTGCCACGTTGCCCAGGCTGGTCTCAAACCCCTAGGCTCAAGCAATGCTCCCATCTCAGCATTTCGAGGTGCAGGGATTATAGGCTTGAGCCACCACGCCTGGCAATAGCGTATTTTGACTGCATGTTTTCTATGTTTTGAGGTGTGTATATACACAAATAGTTACCACTGTATTACAGTTGTACTCAGTACAGTAACATGCTCTACAGGTTTGTAGCCTTGGAGCAAAAAGACATACCACATAACCTAGGTTTGTAGTAGGCGACACCATTTAGGCTGGTGTGAGTATACACTGTGATCTTCACGCAATGACAAAATTTCCTAATTCTCAGAACATATCCTTGACATTAAGTGATCCATGACTGTATTTGTTAAATATGGTATTTTTACCTACAAAAGACAATTCTTCCTTTAATTAAAAGTGAGACAGACACTTATTTATGTTGCAGATTTTTGTTGCTGTTGTTATTGCTTTTAAAATATATATATACTTTAGAGAAGTTTTAAGTTCAAAATTGAGCAGAAAAGTAGAGATTATTTCCCATATACCTCCTGCTCCCACACCTACTTGGCCTCCCAGATTAGCAGCATCTTGCACCAGAATGGTACATTTGTTATAATTGGTAAACCTATTACTGACATATTATTATCCAAAGCCCATAATTTAGGGCTCATTCTTGGTTGTGCCTTCTATGTGTTTTGACAAATGTATAATGACATGTAGCTACCATGATAGCATCATACAAAGGTTCATTGCCCTAAAAATCCTCTGTGCTCTGTCTACTCATATGTTCTTTTTCCAACCCCTGACAATCACTGATCTTTTTACTATCTTCATAGCTTGGCCTTTCCCAGATTGTTCTATAGTTGGAAATATGCAGTGTGTGGCCTTTTCAGACTGGCTTCTTTAACTTAGTAATGTGTATTTAAGGTTCCTCCATGTCTTTTCATGGCTTTGCTCGTTCCTTTTTAGCACTGTATAATATTCCAATCACTGGATGCACCACAGTTTGTTTTATTCCTTCTCCTTCTGAAGGGCATCTTGACTTTCTCCAAGCATTGACAATTATGATTAAAGCTGCTATAAACATCTATGCTCAGGTTTTTCTGTAGACATAGTTTTCAACTCATGTGGGTAAATACCGAGAAGAGTGATTGCTGTGTCATATGGTAAGAGTATGTGTACTTTGCAAGAAACTACCAACTTGTTTTCCAAAGTGGCTATATATTTTGCATTACTGCCAGGAAAGAATGAGAGTTTCTATTACTCCACAACCTTACCAGCATTGTCCACATTTTAGATTTTGGCCTAATAAGTATCTCATTTTAATTTGGAAATCCCCAATGACATATAAATTAGAAGCATCTTTTCATAAGCTTGTTTGCCATCTGTGTATCTTGGTGAGATTTAAGTTTAGCTTTTCTGCCCATTTTTTAAATCAGGCGGTTTGTTGTCTTATTGTTGAGTTTTAAGGATTCTTTGTATGTTTGGATAACAGTCCTTTATCAGATATGTCTTTTGCAAATTTTCCTCTCAGTCTGTAGCTAGTCTTCTCATTCTTTTGACAGTCATTTGCACAACTGACATTTTTAATTGTAATGAAGTCCAATTTGTTTATTATGTCTTTCTTGGATCATGGCTTTGGTGTTTTATCTAAAAAGTCATTGCCATAACCAAGGTCATCTAGGTTTCCTCCTATGCTACCTTCTAGAAATTTTATAGTATTCTACTTTACATTTAGATCTATGATTCATTTTGAGTTAACTTTGTAAAGGGTGTAAGGTCTGTGCCTAGATTCATTCTTTTGCGTGTTGATGTACAATTGTTCTAGCACCATTTGTTGAAGAGACTTTCTTTGCTGCATTATGTTGCCCTTACTTCTTTGTCAAAGATCATTTGACTATATTTATGTGGGTCTATTTCTGGGCCCTCGCTTCTGTTTCATTGATCTATTTATCTGTCTTTTTACCCATACCCCGTTGTCTTGATTACTGTAGCTTTATAGTATGTCTTAAAGTCAGGTGGTGTCAATCCTCTGATTTTTTTCTTCTCTTTTAATATTGGGTTGACTCTTCTGGGTCTTTGACATTTTCATATAACTTTAGAATCAGTTTGTTAATAACCACACAGTAATTTGCTGGACTAGATCAATTTGGGGAGAGCTTGTACCTTGACAATACTGAGTCTTTCTATCTATGTAATGGAATACCTCTCCAGGTAATTAGTTTCTTGGTATTGTTCATCAGAGGTTTGTAGTTTTCTTCCTTCCTTTTATATATTTTGTCAGATTTATATTGAAGTGTTTTGGCTTTGGGGGTGTTAATGTAAATGGTAATGTGTTTTTAATTTCAAATCCCTCTTATTCATTGATAGCATATAAGAAAGCGATCAACTTTTGTATTTTTACTTTGTATTCTGCAACTTTGCTCTAATTGCTGATTAGTTCCAGGAGTCTTTTGTCAATTATTTTGGCTTTTCTAGATAGACGATCATTTCATCTGTGAACTAAGACAGTTTTCTTTCTTTCTTCCCAATGTGTATACCTTTGAGTCCTTTTCTTATCTTGTTGCACTTTCAGTTTGATGTTGAAAAATGGCCGGGCTCGGTGGCTCAGCCTGTAATCCCACGCCTTTGGGAGGCTGAGGTGAGTGGATTGCCTGAGCCCGCGGGTTCGAGACCCGCCTGGGCAGCAAGACCTCATCTCTACAATAAATCAAAAGATCAGCCAGGCGTGGTAGCGCATGCCTGTAATTCCGGCTACTCAGATGGTTGAGGCGGAAGGATCACCGGAGCCCAGCAGGCAAGGCTGGGCGACAGAGTGAGACTCCAACTCAAAAAAAAAAAAAAGAAAAATGATGAGAGGAGACACTACAAGACACCATCCTTGCTTTGTTCCTGATCATGCTTTTTGACTTCATTAAATCCACAAGGATATTTAGATTTCTATAACTCTTATTTCTTTATCAAAATGGAAGCAAGTGCCATTATTTCTGTTTAAAAATGGATAATTGAACAGTCAACATTTTTTTTTTTTACCACTTGTGAGTTACCATTCACTTTTTCTCAGCTGAACGCACAACATAAATACTATAGTAATTTTCCAGGTTGGTTCTTTGAGAATTTTTATAGGTGAGAAAAAGACTAGGATTGTATTTTAGGAAGGCCAGTTATGAAAATAAAGAAAGTTTATTAAGGCCTACCATAGGATCAAATTTGTTCTGTCAATTGTATGATGATATAGATTCTGTTTCTACCTCTGTGGCTAACTACCTGTATAAACTTACCCAAAGCACTTACTCTTTCTGGGTCTTACATTCTCCTTATATAGAATGAGCCAGCTAAATTAGATGACTTCTGAGACCTGCTTAGACTGGATTATATATATAATCTATATAACACACAAAAATCCAAAATTAGTTTTTGGAGGGCAAGCCCTTTGTAGTACAGGCCTCCCCTGCTCGGTAAGTGTTCTAGGACCCCATCAGTATCAGTGTACCAGCTAGTGTTGTTGTGAGAGGCTGCGTTCAGCTTCAGTGAATTTTTTTTTAGTGTCTTTCAATGCGTTTGCCCATTTCATGATGGATGATTTATGAATGCACTTGTCCACACCACACTGAACGTTCAGCAGCATGACCCCCCTTCCCCCCCTTTCCTATTCACCCAATCTCACCCCGAGAGACTCTATTTTTTGTTTCCCCGGATGGAAAATAGTCCTCAAAGGGAAATGTTTTCCTGATGTGGAAGAGGTGAAACAAAACAACGGCAGAAGCACTAGCAGGCATCAAAATTGACAAGTTCAAAAAATGTTCTGAGCGGTGGAAGAAGCATCAGACGGCGGTGTGTTGCATCAAACGAAGAATACTTTGACGGTGACTGAAGTTTAAATATGTAAGAATAAATACACAATTTTTACATGAATAAATTCTGTTTTTTTCTGTTCCCCTTCATATACATATGAGTTCTGTGTGTGTGTGTATGTGTGTGTGTGTGTGTGTGTGAGTGTTTGTGTATGTGTGTAGAGATGAGGTCTCACTCTATTGCTGCCTAGGTTGGTCTTGAACTTCTGGGCTTAACTGTTCAAGTGATCCTCCTGCCTCGGTTTCCTGATTAGCTGGGACTTCGAGTGCATGCTGCCATACTCAACTTTATATATAAGTATATTCATACACACATATATGCATGTATTTATAATAGATATAAATTAAAAATCTTTCTATCATCATTAAAATGTGATTGGTCCAGATCTAAAAACATCATTCAGTATTTTATGAAGGCTTCTATTTCCTAAGGAACAAATAATTATAATTTTGTGAAATATTTCTCCTCATCTGGCTGTGCACATCTCAAATACAATGCTTTTATTGTAACAATTAGTCTATTTCTCATATTTTCCCCAGGTCCAACTGAACCATTTTTTTTTCATCCAGAAAGTATGATAGTGCATATTTTCTGAAAGCTGGATCAGTATATTACTTTAATTAAGTTGCACAAATAATTGAGAAGACACTTTGAAAAGAACTAGTAGATATGAATGTGAATATCCCATACAGGTCACAAGATTAGAAAGTACTGAATCCAAACTGTGTCTAATTGTGATCTGAATAGGGATTTTGCTAGAAACTCTTGTAAAGCCTGTTTAGAGGTGAAGAAGGTGGGCTGTAACGGTTCAATGGAGGTTGTTTGGGCAGTTATATTTGTCCATGTCACACACCTGAGGGTGAGAAATAACAAGGGACAAGCAAATGTTGACCATCCTCTCTGTCATGTACTTGGGAAATTTATTTTGAATTTATTAGCCAAGTAAATTTCTCTCCTGCAAAGTTTAGCCATAAATCAACACGGACTGAGATGGTATCATTTCCTTCGGAATAATAAGCCAGAGGGGGTGTGGCAATCCAAGAGCAATTGCAACACAATTGAATGTTCCGGTTACTCCCTCCCACTCATAATTTATGCCTGGAAAAAGTGTACCTAAAAGTCTATATTTTAAAAGGAGGTGAGAGCTGTTAAGTATCCAAGAATAGTAAAAAACACATTGACGATTGCAAGGTGGAAGACTAGCAACTAACCATTTCTTTCTTAGAAGCGAAGGTACATGTATAGCAAAACTGATTTTTTTTTTCCCAAGAGACTAATGAAAAATAATAATTAGTTTGGGGAAAATGATTTAATCCGAAATATGACTAAACACAGTCTTAGAGTCTTGGAAAATTGGAAATCATTCTCTTTAGCCAAATAGTTACAGTAAACTATGTGGCAAACATTTATTGACTCCTGCTGGGTGTTTGGTACTACTTTAGGCAAAAAAAGAAGTAAAATGACCCAAAAGCATCAGCAAAAAAATAAAAAATAGATAAAATTAGACTTCTTTAAAATTAAAAACTTTTGTCCATTAAAGAACATTATTAAGAAAGTGAAGAAGATAACCTACATAGGTAGGAGCAAATATTTGCAAATCCTATATTTGGTAAGGGTTTAGTATCCAGAATATATAAAGAGCTCTCACAACTCAAACCCAAAGACAAACAATTCAATTTAAACAGACAGAAAGGACTTGAATGGACATTTCTCCAAAAAAAGTTGTACAAATTGCCAATAAGCACATGAAAAGATGCTCAATTTCGTTAGTCATTGGGGAAATGCAAATAAAAATCACGAGATACTGCTGGATACCCACTGAAATGGTTAAAAAAAAAAAAAGAAGAAAAGAAGAAAAGAAGAAAAGAACAAGCATTAGCAAGGATGTGGAGAAAGCGGAGCCCTGTGTATTGCTGGTGCTAAAACAAAATGGTGCAGCTGTGGAAAGCAGTCTGGTAGTTCCTCAAAAAGTTAAACCTGGAATTACCATATGTCCCAACATTTCCTCTTCTTGGGATATACCTACCTCAAAGAATTAAAAACAGGAGACTCAAATAAACACGTGTATACTCATTCATAGCAGCACTGTTCACAACAACCAAAAGATGGAAACAACTCAGATGTCTATCCACAGAAGAATGGATTAACAGATTGTGGTGTATGCATGCAATGGAATATTATCCAGTCACAAAAGAGAATGAAGTGCGGGTTCGTATGACGAGATGGGTGAACCTCAAAGATGGTATGCTGAAGGAAATAAGCCACACAGAAAAGATCACATGCTGCATGATTTCATTTGTATGGAATATCCGGCCTAAGTGAACCCAGAGAGTCAGAATGCAGACTTGTGGTTGCCAAGGGTGGGGGAAGGAGTGAACGGGAGTGACAGCTTGATGTGCACGGGGATTTCTTTTGGGGTGATGAAAATATCTTGAAACTTGGTAAGTGCGGTGGTGGCACAACATTGTGAATGTACTAAATGCCACTGAATTTTACACTTCAAATTGCTTCATTTTATGTTACGTGAATTTTACCTCCATTTAAAAAAGAAAGAGAGCATCATGTCATGAAACAGACACTGGATGGGAATCAGACTCGGGTTTGTGACTTGGATTTGCCACTTCCTGTTTATATGGCCCCGGACAAATGGTTCAACCTCACTCTGGAAACTGCGTATTCATAAACTAGCTGTCGTTCTAATCTAATCTGGTTGGGCCTTTAGATAGCAGTCGGTAGGCAATGGAGATAACGTAAGTCAACCGCTTTCCTACCCAGAATCACTATTTTCATATAAACTGGATATCACCTGCTACGTAAAATGCAAACAATTGCAGAGTAATACGGGTGGGAAAAGGACGCACAAATACCACAGAATGGAAGAAACGCCAGGGTA
Organism: Carlito syrichta; assembly: GCF_000164805.1. Taxonomy (NCBI): domain Eukaryota; kingdom Metazoa; phylum Chordata; class Mammalia; order Primates; family Tarsiidae; genus Carlito; species Carlito syrichta. Next base: position 337,312 of record NW_007247357.1, read on the forward strand.
AGCTAAGTGGGTGGGGAGGGACAAGCAGCATGTCTGGTCAGTTTGAGGTCACCTGCGGCCTTTTGGTATTTCTGGGAAAGACAGGAACAAGTCCTGTGAGTCAAGCGAAGGATCAGGCAATGGGGGGGGAGAAAAAGGGGAAGAGAGTG